>NW_020897850.1:393029-420248 GCF_003984885.1 Neopelma chrysocephalum | reverse complement strand
AGGGAGGGAGAAGACTATTTTCAATCTACACTAACCCCAGTCTTATTTAAGAAGAGAAATTGTACCATTTTCTATCTTTATCTGACTAAGCCAAACAAGTGAAGCTTTTCCAGTTTCCTCCCCAAGGCTCTCCACTCCCTATGCATCCTTATAGCCCTTTTCTTGCATTATGAACTCGCCTTCCTTGAACATGATGAGAACTGCTCACGGTGTGTCAGATGAGATCATCTCTCAGCCTTGCACAATACAATCAATATGTTCCTATTTCTCCTGGAAGTACCTTGTGTGACACAGCCCAGGCTGATACTTGCTTCCTTCATTTCTCAAACCTGTTTCATGCCCCAATTCAACATCAAGTCTGCTAACTATGCAATGAAATTCAACACTTCTTATTCCTATCTGAAGTTCTACAATGTTGGGGCAGGGGGTTGTCTGAGATTTTTTTCCACCTGGGGTAACAAGGTTAGAATAAGAAATCCAATTTCCTAGTTTAAACAAGCTGTTAAAAGAAACTGAATTATATTCCTTCTGATACCTGATAATCATAAGCTCCATGCACTAGTCCTGATGAAAGCCTTACTAAAAGGCTTAGCATACTAGACTTGGGATCTTCAGTGACAGTTTTTTATGCACCTAAATTCTATAATGGTACAAACCTTTCTGACTGCTGGATGCTTGTTTAATTTTCTACTCTTCCTTGCAAGTTCGGTGGCAGAAAGGATTCCAGTTTAGATCTTTCCTCAAAAGGCCATAAAGCACAAGAGAAACCAAAGCACAAGAGAAGGGGACATGCTGGAACTGATTACACACACATATTCTAGGAGCAAGGGGCTGGTCTTTTTTATGACACCAAATGACTGTATGTTAGCACAGCAGATTTTAGGCTGTCACAAGTGCAAACAATTTCCTCTTCCTTTATAACTGCTAGATCACTTCATGAAGTTCATGTAAAACAGAGCACTGGCCATCTACCTCAAGCATACACCACAAGACATTCTATTTATTAAAGTAACAATTGTGAAGCTTTTTCAAGAGCATTTTCACATTTTGATGCTGGCTGGTTAAGACATCACCCCACCACTCACGTATTCAAGCTACTTGCACATCAGGCTGGAGCAAAATGAGCAAGATCAACTGAGGGATATGAAGCTTAACACGTTTCCAGCTTAATAATCCTGCACATTTATTTCTGCATGATGGTGCCTGTTAAGGCTCCAGTCTTTATAAACAACATTTCATCTCAGATGAGATGAGAAATAATGAGCTGGATATATCATCACAGCCCTCATCAATCAACTTTCAAAATGCCAAAGGCTATATTTAAGGTATTGATTTCTTACAGACTGCTATGTTCCCTAGTTTTTTCTAAAAAGCAGTGTGGCATTAAATCCCTTGAAAATACAAATGGCATTTCAACCCAGGTTCTTCCCCATTTCAGAAATATTACATTGCAAGGAATTGTCAGGCTCCTTTCCCTGGATTTGAGGAATTGCTAATTTAAGTCTGTGAACCAAAAGGCTCAATTTTGCTTGAAAGTTAACACGGCCTCATCTAGGACATCTTTATATGTTGTGTCAAAACTAAATGCACCTCCTTTTTCACTTTTGCCAGGCTTCTTTTAACAGGCTTGCTTTTGATTCTCTGAGCCCTTCCCTTTAATGGGATAAAAGCTAACTTAGTGGTCTGATCCATATGAGCATATGGCCCCTTAAAGCAAAGGCCTGAAGTTGAAGATGCATTTTGGATTTGGTAAGGCCATTTATCTTTTGCTGGCCTAATTCAGTAAGGTGGGCATGTCTGCTGAAAACAGATTTCACAAACAGTCTTGGAAACTTAGGTCTGAAACCTCCAGCAGGAAACCATAAATAACAGGAATGGCAATGAACCCCTCACTCAGCAGAAACAAACCAAACCAAAGACCAAGCAAAAACACCTCCACAAAACATCCCCTTCATTTGAGTTGATTCTCTGAAGGGACACTGCTCAGCTGTGACTGGAGCATGGTATGAATCCCAGGCACTTCAAATCTTTCTGCCCAGAGAGGGAAGGAGTTAAGAAAAGTGACTGTGGTGCTTTGCACAGTAGAAACTATGGGTGCTTACAGCAGATGTGCACTTCAAGTCTCATTGGAGCCTTGCTGCACTGCACTGACGTAGTCCCCAGCCAGACAATGTCTTTCCAAAGTTTCTGGCTCATATCTCATTCATTCCTGGTGATGGAACAGCCCCCTGCACTTGAGACAGTTTTTCCCTTTATCACCACCTTCAAGGTATATTGTCCTTAAATCTCCACCAGGCACTGTCAAGACCTTTACAAGCTGTCCCTACCAGAGCCAGCCCTCCCACCTCTAATGAGACAGGTTTAAAGCCATAGGACCTGCCCACAGCAAGCCCATCCTTCCCTCAGGGTGGAACAAAACCATGCTGATGACTTCTGCACACCACATTCCGCAGAAGGTTTTGCCACTGGTTGAGGGGCACGTTGGATAAAACCACACTCTATGTCATAGAAACAAAGTAGTTGCCATAAAGGTCAAAAAGCTACATGGCATTCACAAAAAAAACCCCAAAATCCCTAAACCCCAAAATTGTTGGGCACACGAATGGCTGAATCACAATTTATGAGTCTTAAATGCATGAGATAAGCTACAACATGCTCGTGTGTAAAAGTGATTTTCTTGTTAGTCTGTCAAATGCACCAGACTTGCTTCTTAGAGAATAATGATTTAACACCTATTCATAATTTTAAATAGCTGAAATATACTGGGAGACATGATGTCATGTATGTATGGCTGCAAAAGTTATTTATTTGCCAAATATTAAGGGATGTATTTCTGGACATCTTAACTACACACCAGAGAAGCCCATGACATTTACTTTTTTGCTGCAAACTGATAAAGAAAGAAAACCACCAACAACAGACCGAAACAAATAAAATCCATACACATATTGTTCTGGAATACTTGTTCAGAATAATGAGCTATTCCCATAGAGGAGTTTATAGGTATGAAACAAGCCATACGCTGCAATTTGCTGCATGACAAACCAATTACTGATATTAATGCCTACCTGGACAAAAGTTGCTTAACTATTGAGAATATAAAAGTAATATTATATTTGAATAAATGGAGGGTTTCGCCCCCATAGATGTGTGCCAGCTTAGATTGAGACATTTTACATTTCATCTTGTATTGTAAAAAGTGTTCTGTTTTCGAAATTATTGGCAGCATGGGATTTCTATGGCAACAAAAGCTACAAATAATAATGCATCTATATTTGTTGTTCAGGCAAAGCATGAGAGACTAAGTAACCCACTTTGAAATACATTTTATGAACAGTGTACCTAGGAACTACATTTGCCTTTAAGGGTACACAGGAAACTTCAAAAAGCACATCCCCTTTGACAATGCTGGAAGTCTAATAAGAAATGCTAAAGATCTTTTCATTCAAAGCTTTTTTGAAAGGAGCTTAGATGGCTTTCATCTTCCCTTTTGCTTTCACAGAAAGGATAAGCCTAAATTTTGATGTGTGGCTAGCAATTTTTGGATACTTACCTTCAGATATTTTGTAAGATATCATTTTTGACATGTTTAGTACCTTGTGCACAAAAAAATAGGTTTTTTAAGGCACTGAAACTAGACACAAAAACATGGGCTCTTTCTGAAAATTTAGCTCTGTTCCCCAGCTTTTACCTATTCTACTTGTTTTCTGTTCCCTGTTACTCACCATCCCCTATCACATAACTCTTCAAAGTCTCTCCCTGCCACCCAAAACACACATCCTCCACGGATAAGGACTTCATGTAGTCTTCATCCTGCTTCATTCCTACTTTTCCCCAGCCATACCTTTAGCGCTGATCAACATTTCCCTTCAAACTCATCTTGTACATCCTCTTTTTTTTTATTTTTTGACAGTGAAGACAACACCTCTTGCCATAAGTAAATCACTCCCTTCCAAAACAAAGCTCGTTCAGGTACAAATAACTGTAATTGCTGAAGAAAGGCACCTGAATCAACTACCTTCAATCACATGTTCAATTAATTCTCTCCCCTTCAAGGAAACACTTGGGTAAATGTATTTCCTCTTGAGAGAGAACAGTCACACCAACCTGGAAGCCACACAGATTCTACATTTAGGAGCAAATATGGATCCAGCCAACACATTGCAAAGAAATTCTGGATAAAGTGGGAAATGGGATGGAGAATGAAGCTAAACTGTTTTGCTCCCTGAAGTTAAGGAATGCACAAATGTATCTACTCAGATCTGCAGTAACTACTGTCATGCAGGCACTCTTTTTTTTCTTTAGCTTATTCTCTTTCCTGTTAAGAACCATTGTAATTCAGACTGTGTGCTGATTACAAACCACCACACTCAATTATGAGTTATTGAGGACCAATAAATTTACAGAAGTACTTCTGAGTTTTGACAGAATCCAGGAAACCTTTTTTCTGGCAATACAGACAATGAACAAAAGATATTTGCCCTGGGACATTTTGCCAAGGAAAGACTGAAAAAACACTCCTGGCTGGAGGCAGTGAGAGTGTAGCACACTGTATAGCAGGACTATTACTCACTGAGAACAGTCAGTGATAGTCTGAAAAGTGAATATACCTCAGACAAATGGAAGGGTATCAGGGACTGAAGCTCACCAAGAGTTTGTAGGGAAGTTAAAACATCAGTCACTTGATAAGTCTGTTAGCAGAAGAAAAACACTTTAATGGTTACACTGTTAAAGGAAGGAAAAGGGAAATACTGGCTACCAAAATGAGGATAAAAAATTTACTGTCCCAGCTCGTGCACACATTATGCTTTTCATAATATTCTTTATTTTCTCTTTCATTTTTACCCTTTACTAGCGGCCAAAGCTTTGTGTACATGGCAAAACCAAATCACTGCTGACAAATGGGTGATGCCAAATGTGGTTTCCTTTGTCTACACTTGTAACTAGAGACATACCCTGCTATAGTTCAGCTGCACCCCTTGTTGTCAACAACTGTCACCAATGGTTCAATTTAGTTCATCGAGCAGATCCCAAACAATTTTGGGATTAAATCCCAGATTTAAGCCAACTGGGTCCCACCCAGCTCCTCCAGAACACACAGGCAGAACAGCCAATGCAATTTAGAAATTATTAGCGAAATGAACACTAAAAACCAGCGGATCTGGCAGAGGGATTGAAAGCATCTGAAGTTACTTAAATGTTGCGACCGAAAAAAAAAACCACAACCCACATCTGACTTATCAGTTCCCTGCATTAGGGAGTTGCCCATTTCTCCATCACTTTGTCAGAGGAGTCTGTTAAAGAAGCTAGTGATAATATCAGTATCATAATTTTATTTATTTTAGATGAAAAATAAGCACAAGCTTTACGAACTGGAAGAAAACCACCACAGCTAATTTGAAAGGGACTCTGCCACTTGCCCTATAGAAGGCAAGCCCAATTAATGCAGATTGTACTGGTGGAGTCTACAATGACCTTAAATCATGTCAATATTCCCTCTCTCACTTTAAAAGCCAAAAGAATTACAGTCTGCTTGGATTAACGCAGCACACTGTCATTAGGCTGGCAATTAAATCCCATTTCTGAGATTGTGTGATCTGAGTCACCAACATCTGCAAATATCTTTACATCTTGTGTAATAGCTGGCCTCAGATCTTGATATACCAAAATAAAAAGGCCATTTTAATGGCTCCCATATTACTTTGGACTGAAAACTTCATGATGACAGCAGCTTCTCAAAACAGGCCATAAATCAAATTTATTATTCATTTTGTCATCTGGGGTTTTCTTAACTCTAAGCCAATAGAGCAGCAACAAATCAAGGTCGGTGTTTATACTGCACGAATAAAAATTAACCATGTGTTCAAAATTTTTTTACTCTGAAAGGTATTTGGTCTCAAGAACTTTTGACATATGCAGCATTCACCAATTCTTCTACACATCTGGGAGTATCTGAGAAAACACTCTCAAACAACATCTCCTCTCACGCCAGCCTGTCTTGACTTAAAAAAAAAAATAAAAAAATGAAAACCTGTCAGCCATCCTACTGCTTTCAGGTTCAGTAATCACATATGAGAAGGGCAATCCAATTGCAGGATGCTCATCCCAGGAATTAATTTAATCCCAAACAGTATAATTCAATATTTAAACAGATCAGTGATTTCCAAATGACGGTTTATTGGTAAAAGCAACAGCACAGGAAGACCTTTTTGCCACACAGATCAGAAACGAGACAGCTTTGAAAACAAGTCTAGCTCTACAAATCCACTGAAGTACTACCTTCTCCAGCCACAGATGTTTAGATAACTGTTTCTTTCCTTAAATCAGAGCCTAACCATAAGGCATAATAAAATGTATACTATACAGATCTAAATAAGGAATGCTGCCTTTAAAAATGTCAGTAATCTTTCACTTCTTCAACAGTTTCTCGCAGCACTTGCCTGTCTTAGTTAGAACAACTGGGACCAGTTCATCACTGGATGGGTGTAACCCAAAACTGTGTATTCTAGAGCCTTCCCAGAAACTGTTATCAATGAGCCATTTACACCATCTGCACATAGAGCCTGACGACTCAGGCTATAAACTAGGTGTTAAGAGGCCTGCGAGACAGGATGTTGCTTTTGTCCTCACACCCATTAAGGAACCCCCCGCCCTGAGGGAGGTACTGAGCATCCCTGCCTGAACTGGAGGATATATAATCTTGGAGTCTTGGGACTTTTTTAACCACTTATGGGATCCAGAGGAAGACTGCAGATCACCACTCTCAACCAGACTGCAGCCACCACTCTCAGCCAGACTGAGACCACCACCCTCGACCGGACTGCAATCACCACTTTTGACTGGACTGCAGCAGTGCTCTCACCAACAGGTTTTCCCCCCTCTCCCTTTGCCTTGGACTCAGGGGGCCCAACTACCACCACTCTGTTCCTGCCCCAGGGTGCTGGGTCATACATTTGGGTTTTGTGGGTTAAAACCAATTGTTTGTCTGTATAATCGTACTTATTGTGTTATTTTATTAAATTGTTATTCTGACTTACAATCTCTCTTTTGGGTTGAGTTCATTTTCCCCTGCTGGTTTACCTTTAAACCAGCACATTGCCACACCAGAAGAATTGAAGCCGGACAAGGCCCAGAAAGCAAATATAACTATATGAAAAGTAGAGAGTTAAATTCAGAATATAGGTATAGGCAAGAGCAGAAAAGCTTAAGTCTTAGAAATAGTAGAGGCAATAATTCATTAAGGTATGCAGAACATACTGACACAGGAGAACAAGAACTCAGGTACTCAGAAGAACAACCTGATAAAGAAGGAAGATGAGCCAAAACCTGGGTATCCCTGCAAAATCATCAGAAACTTTTGCCAGATGCACTAGGAAGTCAGCCAAAGTAAGAAAGTTCACAAAGTTCACGACGAGTATGAAAAGTGGGCAGGGGGATTCCTGGGGATGAAGGCCGGATCTACCCTCCCAGATTCTCCTCAAATTGAAGACCACACCTCTAACTCCGCCTAAACTCCACCAGTTATGAATATTGAAAATGTATGTTGCAATTCTATGAATATACATGTAGAAATGTTGTAATCACTTGTAGAAATTATATATAATCCTGTCTTTTTACTGAAAAGGCGGAGCGGTTCTTCCAGGATGACCTGACTGTTCCCCGGGCGCTCCGGAGGCCCGTGAAATAAAGTACCTCCTGCTTAAAGGCTACAAACTTTGTCTCTAAGCAGTTTCTTTTCGTTCGTGCCTTTTTGGGGGCAAAATCTTGGCATCAGAACAGCCGCTGTTTACGGCCAGGAATCAGAGGGCATAACCAACAAACACACAACCCAACAGCAACCACGACGAAAACCTGGAAACTTCGCTTGAAGTGCACATGTACAAAGTTTCTCTACAGAGGTTGCTTTGAAGCAGACTGCTGCAAGTGACCCACAGCCACCCAGAGCAAGCACCTTGTGGTAGTTTGGTCTAGGCCTTCCTTGGTGACCAGCTTGTAACCAAGGAAGTGCCCAGATTTACCCGGTATTCCCTACGATTTTTACGTAAACTGGGGTATAAGAAGAAGGGAGGAAAGACCTTTGCTCTCTTTCCTTCTGGCGGCTTTGGAGGTGCAGATCTCCCTGTGTTGAGTCTGTCGGGTTGGGGAGTGAGGCCTGGTGAGGCCTTGTCGACCTTGGGAGGCGGAGGCTGCCGGCAGTCGCCCCAGCGTGACTCCCCGTTGTCCCAAGGAGAGTAGTAAGATATTCTCTGCTAATTCTTTTAGTTGATAGACCTTGGGCTACTGATTGGGATAATATATATATATATATATATATGTATTATTTTGGTTTTTGTTCTTCCCTTTCCCTTTTCCCTGTGAAATTGTATATATATTTCAACTGTACATAACTGTAAATATAAGTGTAAATATATTTATATATATATTGCTTTGTCTCTCTCTCGTTTTCGGTTCTTTTGGGTTTTTTTTTCCCCTCTTCTCCCTTGGTTTGGGGTGGGGGGGGGGGAGGACTTCTTGTGGTAAGGTTTGGAGACTTGGCAGGGAGCCACCTCCAAACCATAAACCACCTGCAGCCCCGAGCCCTTCCCCGCCACAAGAGGACACGCGACGGTACCTCCTTGATGCGCTTCACCAGCGCGTTCTGATCGAAGGCCACGGCCTCTGCGCACTGGTGGAGGTGATCCTGGTACCGCAGACACAGCTGCAGCACCTGCTGGGGGTCCAGCTTCTCCAGCTTGGTGTTGGTCGGAGAGGTCTGCCCACTGAGGAGCCCTACAAAGCAAAAGGGAGGACCAGAATTAACCTGACCATGTTCAGATTAAGTTCAGCCGCAATCCAAGAGACAGCGGAGCAAACCCAGAAGAAAAGATTTACGAGGGGTAGTGAAAAACTCATTCAGAATAATTTGTGGATGTTTCAAATTTACAGCAGTGCAGTTTGCATACAGCCTAGCCCTCCTTGACAGAAACTAAACAGACTCTAAGTGCAGGTCCATAATGCACATCAGCTTGGGTTTCAGTGATACAGGAGTCCTGTTTTGTCTCCTCCACAAGCAATCCTAAACTGTGAAAAATGAGTCTTCTCCTAATTTCTATATGCCAGAAGAGGAAGGAGTTGAGATCTGCATTTCCATAAGGGCACTGGACTCAGACTATTTTCATAGAATCACACTGTCAAAACCAGAGCTCTAAAAATTCACTGGTCCCCCGAAACAAATCTGAATGAAAAAATGATCCACCTTAAGTTAATTTATTAGGTGAAATGTCTGTATTTTGTCCACCTTGCCTTTTTTAAAGCTTCAGAACTCTTTCACCTGCTAAGATTTTTCTTTACAATCTCGAAGACTAACAATGAACTTTTTTGTTTGTTTGTTTAATATGGAATTAAGATCCTTACCTACTTGCATGACCAGGTTTCACAAAAAGGCATTGGACTTAACAGTGGGACACTGGTAACATCCAGAGGGGCAGAACTACCCAGAGAAATTTCTCCTGCCCATTGATTGTTGCCTGCATAGTGCATCCTGAGAATGTTTGCTGAGCTCAACCATGTGTGTGCCACACTGACTGCTTTCCCCACAGCTGCTGGAAAAAAATGATGCTAAGCTCTAAGGCCATCCTTTTTTTTTTTACTACTTCAGTTACTTACTTTCATTTCATTTTTCTTCAGCATTAGCACAACCTTTTCCTTGTTAGGACACCATCTGTAACAAACTGCACATACACACAAATATGCTTTTCCCAAAACATCCATCAAGCTGTGTAACTGAATCCAGTGACTGCATGCATGTGCCCTCCAGGGCTCTCATTTTACAGACCCACAGCAAATGTAAGCAAGTATTAAACTAAGCAATTAAAAAGTAATAAATGCCAGTTATTTGGATTGGAAAAGTTCTTCCAAGAATGCACCTCAGTGGGAAATGGAAAGTATTTTGAATGACCCCCCTGACTATTGGAAGCTACAAGTGGTGACATCGAGTTCTAGCTAAAACCCAAGAACAATACAGAAACCAAGATGCAAGTCAGAAGCATCTTATGAACAGGAGAAAGTTAAAACTCTTTGAAAACATTTGCAGACAAAAATAAAAAAAAAAAAATAGTACAGCAACTTCATCAGATACAATGAAGTAGGTTTACTTTTCATCAACACTTAACATCTTATTCTCTCAGGATGCTCAGGTACCCTCTGCATAAAATCTTAAGATGAAAAAAAGAAAAAAAGGTAGTTTTGTTTTACTAATTTGTCCACTACAACTGTGCTGCCTCAGTCAAGAGGTCAGGAGAGTAAACAGACACTTCACCATTTAGTCTCAAACCCTAGTATGAGCAACAGTCAAATTATTTTTTATGTTTTGAAAAGAATAATCTCAAACAAAATCTTGGGTTCATCAACATCACTTGCAAATCTTTCAAGTCTACTTTCAGCTAAAGTAAAAAGCTTTGATGGGAACAAACCCACTGAAGGAATTAAGACTTTTTAAAAATGTTTACGTTTTGTGTTCTAGTACTTCCTCATTTCATTAATTGTGATCTTCTATAATATTTTGTCAGCATGAATGTCCAAATAATGTTGTCAGCTTTTAATATGCTGAATGTTCACACAGGAATGAAGAGTTCATCATACACCTGAGGCAGTTATCTTGTTTCAGCACTGATCAAATATGTGATGCTATCAACCAACTAATTTTCTTTTATAACTAATCTCTCACCAACTTCAAGAGGAAGAAGAAAATGAAACACTACTTAGGAGATTTAATTAACTCAAAGTATGTACTTAGGCCAACTTATGCTGCTTGTGAAAATTTTGAAGAGGAATAGGCCAAGGACTATAAAATGAGCTAATAAAGAACATGCTACTTAAACTTATGTACTTACAACCTTGTACAGGTTACATAATGCTAAAAGAAAAATTAATAAACTGTAAGAAACCCCTAATTCCTTATCCAGAAAAACACAAGCTCAAGTGAAGGGAGACAGTCCCTATTCAGCTGGAATTCCTTCGTAAGAAGGCAGAGGTGGAAATACAACCCAGTACAAATGTTTGGACTAGCAGTAAAAAACAAACATCATGCTGCTTAAAGATAGACTATGGTATTATTTTGGGAGATGCAGTAAGAAGAAACCAAAGTAACTAGCTTCTCCAAAGACCTCTGGGGTCATGCTGACAACGCCAGAGAACAGTTTAGCTTAGTTTCAAATTGCAAGAAAGGAAAAAGTACACCAAGCAGCAAAAGAAAAGGCTTGCACAAAAAAATTCCTGCAGCCCGGCAGAAATTCCTCTGGTCAAAAAGTCGATCTACCATTTTTTGTTGTTCACTGTAACTACTTACTACCCATGCTATAAGCACTAACATTTCTTTACTAACATTCCCCTCCCCTCCACTCTTGTGAGACCCCAGCTGGAGCACTGCCTGCAGCTCTGGGGTCCCCAGCACAAGACAGACGTGGATCTGCTGAAGGGAGCTCAGATGGGGGCCACAAAAATGCTCAGAGGGCTGGAGCACCTCTCCTGTGAGGAAAGACTGGGAGAATTGGGATTGTTCAGCCTGAAAAACAGAAAATTCCAGGGAGACCTTCAATATTTAAAGGGGGCTTGTGAAAAAGACAGATAGGGACTTTTTACCAGGGCCTGGAAGTGAGAGGACAAGGGACAGTAGTTGTAAACTGGAAGAAATTTAGATTGGACATGAGGAAGACATTTTTTCCAGTGAGGGTGTTGAGGCACTGGAGCAGAGAAGTTGGATGCCCAGTCCCTGAAACTGTTCAAGGTAAGGTTGGATGGGGCTTTGAACAACCTATCTAGTGAAAGATGTCCTTGCCTATGACAGGGTGGTTGGACTAGATGATCTTCAAAGGTCCCTTCCAATCAAAACAATTCTATGATTTTATTTATTCACTGTACTTTATTTTTTAGCAAGCCAGGAGCTTTGCTCCAAAAGAGCAGATGATAACAGAAAGTCAGCTTGAAACTTGATGCAAGAGAGAGTGCAACCACTCAATTCCCAGTGGGGTTTTGCCAGGGAAACCCAGGGGGTAGAAACAGATGCAGGGCTGGAAAGGACCTCTAGTGCCACGGAATCCAGATCTCTTCCCTTCCTCCTCTCCCCAGCAGCAGGCAGTGAGCCCAAACAGATTTAATGCAATACCTCCTCCATGAGCTCTGCACTTAAGAGACAGCAGCGTGCTTCCCTATGCCAATGAAAAACTTGAAACACACAGGAAAAATCCTGAACCAAAAGCAGGACACAGAAAACAGCAGGGAGTTGAAAAGGGCGTTGATGGTGTCCTTTCTTCCTATATTAACAGAAAGTTGAGGAGATAACTAAGAGGCTCTAGGAATTGATTGAGAAAACTTGATTTTTAGAGGAGGGAGATGGTCAGCACTGCAAACCTTATTTATATGATAATAATATAATGTATTATTAAACAACTGTCCTCTTGAAGATCATTGCTTCCTTCTTCAAGCATTTTCCCACATTTTGAGCTCTCCACTGAACAGGGTCATGCCTCAGTGACTGCTTTACAAGTGGCCTGTAAGAGGATATGAGATCACATCTGTTGCAACAAAATATTTATTAGGTGGAGAAACAGAGGTCACTGGATGGTCCAGGCTCACTCCTGAAACATGCAGAACTTGAACCTGGTCACCAGAGCAACTAACCATTGAGGTACTACCTCCTCTTCACCGAGGAAAGGGTGTTCCTGTGATTTCTTCTGGGTGATTATCAATCCCTGGCCCCCGAGAGCACAATTCTGCTCTTAAATGAAAAGAAAAACAGCATCTAAAGTTTTCATTTCTTATTAAACAGAATACTCATTTTTCAAGCTGTTGGGTTTCTTCCAAAGAAGGAAGTACACCAGGAATCATCTCTGCACTGTCTGAAACCTTGAGAAGAGGCTGCTTGGCACAGGAGTGATACAACATACCCCGATGTGACAAGGAAAGGCAGCATGGGGGGGTGTCGTGGATTGGAGAAAACAAAAATGGGGAAACGGGAGAAGAACTACTGTAGAGCTTTAGTGCATGAACCAAAAATACTTTGGCCAAACATGCACAGTCCTGGCTATCAGATTACTCCATAAAACAAATAAGATGACAGACCACCTTATGTGTCTGCCACGATGAAAAGGAGTAAAAATCTCCCACCTACTCTGGATACATCTGATCAGTAAACAGCAAGCTGATGGACGTGATAAACAGCGGCCGGGGCACAGACAGATTCATGTTTCTAAAGCACAGTGGTGCTTTAGAAAAAAATAACTCAATACAGCAAGTATGTCGTGCATAGAGAAATATCATATATCACCACAAAGCTAGCTGACCCACAGACTTGACAAATCTGTTATTGTTTCCATATTCCTTGGCAAAGCAGAGGCATGTTAAAACCATTTTCCTCCTACTTAGTCATCTCCTTGTTGGTTCCAGGTCAACATACACTTCCAACAAATCACATCCTACCGAGCAGAAGAAAGCTGTTAGTTTAAAAAGCATTTTTATGACTAGAAATGAAATCCTTGAAAAAAAGCTCTTCATGCAATACTGATTCTGTATATATAGAGAACATAGTACCCTACCATAGTTATGTTCTGCTACTTTAATGAGCAATCCTGACAACTCCTTGGGCACTTTCCAACCTGAAAAGTATTAATATTTCTTTTTGACTTCCATATTTCCACTTGTCAATCCCCTTTTCAATCAGTAACAGCAGGCATTACAAAATAGGTCCACAGTTGTTAATTTATTATTACAGACAGCAAAGCACATGATGATATGGTCTCTAGCTTTAAGGCCAGAAAGGGTTGCTGTCATCAACTAAACCATCTTTCTGTGGAATAAGAGAGGACTTTTAATAAAGTTACACCTTCTTAAATCAGACCAGAAGTCTACATTGCCCAGAATACTGCTTCCAACATCTGACAACAGTGGACATTCAGGAAAAAAACATCTTTATCAGTTCTTCTTCTCCCTCTTCTGCAACCTTCCTGCCTCCCACAGTTGTTTCAGACCCAAAATATTGTGCTCAGTGAAGCTATGGATACTTGAATTTCACTAATCCTTTTTGAAAGGTATATATTTATCTCCACAATATCCTGTGGCAATAAGTATGACACTTATTTACATAGCATGAAAAGAACTTTTCTCACTTGCTTTACACTTGCTACTCTGTAGTTGTGCCATGACACAACAGAACAGAAACAGGGTGAACTTTATCCCACTATCTTTCCAAGCTCAAGAACCCCACTGATCAGGCTCCTCTCCCACAGACGACTTTATTTCTCTGATTACTTCTGTAATACCTTCAAATGCCTCTAACCTGAGGCCTGACTTCCCTCTTTAAAAGCCAAGTCAATTCTTCTACAGAGTATAATGGTTACACCTCTAACAGTCCAGTTGCTTTTGTAATGCTACCCCTTTGCAGGACCTAGGAATCATCAACACCCTTTTTAAGAGCAGGCATTACAGTGTATTGCACATGTCATCATCACCTCTTCTCCCAAGATCAAGGTTAAATAAAGTAACACATTACACACCACGAGTGGCAATGGTTCCTGGTTCTGGTACCTGTTTCTGGAGGCTTATTACTGTGTACATTACCATTTTTTCTAAAACCTCTTCTGTGAACACTTCTCATTCATCCTTGTAAAGAATGAAGCTTTTTTGAAAGTCTCCTCTTAGGACAATCCCACAGACTCTTCAGCAAGCTTCTAGAGAACCTAAAAACCTTTCATTAAATATACACAAGCAAAAAGCTGTTTTGAAGGTATTTCTGTTCTGGCTTTCTGATGACTTCCCATTTAACCTGCTAGAGTTTGTAACCTGTTGCTCTCCTAACACAAGTTTCTTTTTGCCTGTTTTTTGTCTGTTTTGGTTTTGTAGGTCTTTTTTTGTTTGGTTTTTTTTGCGTTTTGGTGTGTGGATATCTTTTTGCCTACAGGTCCATTCACACTGCTTTAACTACACTGTTTCTGCCTCTCCCATCCTTCAAAACCACTTGTGCTGCCTGAAACTTATTTCAACTGTTCCCAGCTTCTCCTCTTGCTCCCCTCTTTTTTTATGGTACTCCTCTTCATAAAGTTAATCCAAGACAGTAAAACTTTTGCAGCTTTTCTATTCCTCATTGACTTTGAGTACACTACAGTTACTACAGTATACACTAATATACAATTATACACTGTATATAATAATTTTATTTACCCTTACTAAGGCAACATTGGCTTAAGCTTAAAAAGAACTAGTGTTTTTCAAGTCTCCAGAAATTTTTCTGTGTTCTAAATCAACCCCACAACTTCCCTCATTAAGCACTTCTAAAGCTCTTAGGTAGAAGATACCCACTCTGGTCAGCTTCTTAATTAAAGTCTGGCCTCATTGGCCACAGATTAACTATTATAGTTGCCTTCCCTGTTGCTATTTGCATGGGAAGATTGTTTTGCCAGTACCTTCAAGATTCCTACGTACCACGAGAAACAGAAAAAACAGAAGAAACAGATGACATTACATCCCTAAAGACAGAGTCTTGTTTCTTGACCACTGCTGCTTGCACATGTTTGGAGGCAGCAATTTGCTATTAGTTGAAATAGTGAGCTCATTTCCATATATGCTCCATGCAGGAGCACTTTAATATACCTACTGAAAAGAAATAATTGCACATCCATGTGCAGCAGAATACAAGGTATTAACATATTTGCAAACAGATAATGTAATCAGATTTACAGGGCTCTTACTGACTAAATGCTTTGAATTCTAATTGCATGCTATCTCTCTCATTCTCGAAGACTAAGAAAAGACTGGATTTTCAGCAAAGCCTGAAGAATCAGAACAGCTTTTTTGAGGGTTGTTTTGTTTTGTCGTAGGTTTTCTGCTGGTTTGTTTTTTGGTTGTTTGGGGGGGGTGTTGGTTGGTTGGTTGTTTTCAATAACACCTGAGTTCAGAAACATCAGCACACTCAAATTTGAAAACCCAAGCCGCCCTTAAGAAAAGGGCATATAAGTAGAAGTCAATCATAAAGAAATTGAAAGATAAAATAAAAATAAAATCATTACTATTCGCACAGAAATCTTTAAGCTGAAATGTGGATAACCACACGATCTCTTTTACAGACCAGTTTATTTTCTAAAAACCTCATTGATAAAATACCTCGCAATAAAATACGTATTCCCTCTAAAAAACCAGAAGTTGGCTTTGTCGCCTGTGTATTTTCAACTCCTTTGAACTTTAATGGGGTAACACAATGACTGTAGGCAAACTGAATAGCTATTGTATGAGCAAAGAACACATTCCTATTGTTGCAAGGAATGTTGGCTGCAACAGCAGATTTTCTCTCTACTTTGGAGTGGGTACCATGTGATCATTTACTTCTGCATGGGTGACAGATGGGCTGAAGACTCTCATCTTGTCATATCCTTTAACAGGCAACTTTTCTGACCACAGGACTCAAATATGCTCTCTGTATGAATATTCCACCTGCACCTCTTAAAGCACTGTGAGGCATGGCCTGTAAGACATGTAAATCACCTCCCCCTTTGTTCTTCCACCACGTGTCTTAAAAAACAAACATTAAGAGGATTCAAGACATTTAGGCTTCTATAAAAACACAGTTTGCTACAATTCTAAGGCAAAACCCCCACACTCTTACAGATTTCCACCTATCAAGGTCACATAACTTACATTAGAAGAAACTCTGATTCAGAGGGGGGTTTGTTGTTGTTGTTGTTGTTATTGTAATTTACACTAAACAGGTATTTGTTTGTGATACTTCTGCTTTCCTATTGAGTCTCATTTTTGCTTAGGACTATATTCTGAAAAGATTTCTCTGTATCATTAAAGTTTTCTCCTGTCACATGGGGATGACTGTCCATAACCAATAAAGTGCACACAATTTTTGGCCCCATTGAAGCTTGCAGCTTTTCTCATCCATCCAGCAGTTAGCACAACGAAGCCAAATCATGACCAGAACTTTGAAGACTGCTGCAAAACACAAATGTCTCAGTGATGCAAAAAATTTCTAAATTAAAATTTTCATTTTAAAAGAAGTAAAACCAAAAGAAATCAGAAATGCTGCTTCATTTAGGTTGTTAGAAACCTGAATGTATAAAAGGAGAAAACAGTGCACCATCTGCATGTGCTGAGAGTTCAGTCTTCAGTCACTTAGATATGCCTCTGGAAGCACAAAATTGCCCAGGGTTACACCTTCAAAACATTGCCAGAGGTTGCCATAAAATCAGAAGCTTCTTTTGAAGCTTCATGTAGGGAAAAAGGTACATAGTATACTCTGACACAAAGCACACAACTGCACTTGGTCAACTAAAAGCAGCCAAGATCCTATTCAGTCCATCTCCCACTGATTTTTCACTTTTAGAGAACAGAAGTAATATGGAAAAGAACTGTTTTTGACTACACAGTTGCAATATTGCATGGTCAACTTCCTGCAGCAGGCTTCAAAATATAAAAATAGATGCGAGGCTGGAAAAAAAGGATGAGGTAATTCACAGGGAAGTGAGAGATGATGCTCTTGTGTGATGCAAATAAACTGTATTTACTCTGTAACAACTTTTTCTTTAAAAAACACTCCGAGAGAGACACAAGAACTACCATCATCTGATTATACAAGCACATCATATCCACAGGCTACGACTGACCCTGTTATCCTAAGTACTCCAAAACCCCAAAAGCCAAAAGACTAACATCATCTAAAAAGATGAGGAATTGAGACACCAAGGGATTAGATGATTTATCTGAGACCACATGGAAACTGCTGTTCCTTGGCCTAATGATTTCACTGCCAGAACATCCCTCCCCTTCTCTTGCCCTCAAACACCAAACGCCAGTGGGGCAGGCAGCAGCAGAGCCTGCTTTTCTACAGCACCATAAGGGCTCAGCACAGAGCATTGACACAGTCTCTCCCACACAGATTCTCAGATATCTAATACAAGTTCATAAAAACCAGAGCTTAATCAACAGCTTCTTCCTTCTGACTCCCAAATTCACGCTCTGTGGAAGGGAAGATCCAACTTCCACCTTCCTCATCACACCCCCAACCACAGCACTTGCACAGAACATTATTCACCCCACTAAAACCACAGAGAACTAATACAGTGGTTTTCTTTTTCCTCTAGGGTAGCAAAACAAATCAGAGCACCAGAGCAAATACCAGAGTTAGTCCCAGGAGAGGAGGCAGGAGAGAGGGAAGAAAAGGACAGAGGGAGACTTCTTTGTTTTGGCAGCAGCAAGATGTCACTTCAATTATTTTATGCATGCAAAGCATTGAGTGACTCTCAACTTTACCTGTCCACCCATCCTCCTTAACATAATGGAATCTTAACTATCTTTTGTATCTCCCTCTCTCCCCACAAAGCTTGGCTGAAATTTGCCAGCAGTTGCAACGTTTTCTAGGCTGTAGATGGAAGCGAAAAGGGACAGTAGGATCAAATAAACTCAATTTCTTTTAAACAAAATTTTTAAAAAATCTACAAGCTAACACTCATGTAGTTGTTTCTATTATTAAAAATAAAGATTAGCCTCACAGCAATCTTTATTTTATTTTAGGCAAAAGTGCGTGGATATTCCTCCACATGACATAGCCCATACTAGAAGAAAAAAAATCCCAAACCAGTGTTTTGTGGTTTAGAGAGCAGGGGACATGTTAAGTCCCCTCTGAGCACAAGGGCACCCCCACATGAAGCTGGGGTACATTTGCCATTCCACAATAACCTGCCTGAGTACACACACTAATCCCAAGTAAATTCAGTGGGGACAGAGTACACTGTGCTGCTCTTACAAAGAGGTAAAAGCACACACACACGGGTAATTACTGCAGAATAGCTGAAGTGCTGCGAGACTGAGTTCACAAAGTAGTTTTCTCCATGGGAACTTATTCACAGGCCTTGTGCCTGAGACCATGTTACAGGAAAGACCATTTAAGGCAAAATGGCCAGTCACCTCAGGCTCTGAGGTTAAATCTATGGCATGCCTGAAAAAGGAGGTAGGCTTTTACATCAAGTACCACCTTTTATTGGACTAACTGACACTGATGTCTGTTAATTTTCTCCAAACTTTTGGGCATTTTCTACAGTTGTAGAAATGTACAAATGTAAATTTCAGAGTTTTGTTTGCAATTTACTGCCACAGCATGGCAAAACAAAAGACTGATGAACAGGCCATTTACTTAGAGATTCAGCAAGTCCAAGACTTCAGTTTTCTTTTCCACACGTGGAGAAAAATGTTTTAAAAGTGGTGGAGAAAACCTTAAAGATAGTTTCACTGAAAGAGCTCCTTCTAAGTATGTAAAAGAATCTGTTGGTGAAACATTTTATCAACACTTTTTAATTGCAAACGAAGCACGGTGCTGATGCTGGTAAAACCATTGTTTATATACACAAAACACAAGGTACATATCAACACTTTTCATTTACTACCTATCAGTTTTGCGCCATCACAGAAAAGTAGACAATTGTGGTATTTTTTTTTTCTTTCCTCAAAGGGAATATCTCTATCAGATTGTCTTGGTTCCGGCCAGGACAGGGTTGATTTTTGTAACAGCCAGGGGACATGGCCAGGACCCAGAGGTTATTCAATATTACCTCATGTCATTGCCAGAGGCAGGGGAAGGGAGTCTCTTCCAAGGAGAAGGGGTGTCTTCTTTTCCAGTAAACACAGCAGAGGGAGTGAGTGGTTGGGTAACAACAGCTCTGAGCCAGGGACAGCAGTCAGGGTTAGTATGGCTGCAGTCCTGCTGCTTTTGGTGAGCTTTTTGCATGTGAATCACACTCACTCTGTTGGTTTTCTTAAGTCTTTGCTGTCTCCAGTAAGTTGTTCTTATCTCAAGAACCCACAATCTTTACCATTTGTGCCTCCAATTCTCTTCTCCATCCCTGTTGCAGAGGGGAGGGAGAGGGAGAGGGTAGGAGGGGCAAGTGAGCAAGCAGCAGTGGTTTGGAGTCTCAGTGGGAGCCCTAAACTGGGGAGCACCATTCCTAAACCACAACAGCCTTATTTGGCACCCCAGGTGAGGCTCCAAGGGTTGAGATAACAACAGATCTGCCCAGAGCAGGTTGGAAACAAATTTATCTAAGCATTTGTTGTATTAAGTACAGAACTGCTGGTCATGGTGTTGCTTGGTCTGTTCCTGTGGATGTGGTACCTAACCCTGCAGATATTCCCATATGTGCCCATCCCAGTGCTCTTTTCTAGAGCAGGGAGAGGGATCAGGATTCCTTTGTTGCTGTACTGTGGGATATCAGTTTGTGACATCAGGGGCAATGAGGGTCATTTGGGATGTGTTGCTCTCCTACCCTTACCTCTGGCGCTACTCTGCTGTGTCCATTAATAATTGTCCCCAGCCTGTGAGGAGAACAGAGGAAGATGATTTTCCCCAAGCTTTTCACCCCCTTTTCCTCCCTCAGGAGGAGGGAGGAAACAGTTACAACAGCTTTTGAGGATTCTGAGTTTCCACTGGATGTTAAGGAAAGCATGCTTTTGTTGCTAGGTCTACCAGGTCTCCTCAGTGCACTCTACACCCCATTGAGAGCTACAAAAGAGATTCTTAGGAAGGTTCGTCAGTTCAGAGGAAGAACAACCACTGCAGGAAATTCTTCAAGGATAAATGCTGCTCCAGTTTCCAGTGGGCAAGTCCTCAGACAGGAGAGCTCACGTTACTTCAGATCCTCTTGAAGCAACCTCCAGGTCATATTTACAAGAAGTGAGCAACAAGTACTATGACCAGGACTAAAGGGGCCCTGCCTCCAGCCAAGTGGAGGAAAGGGACAATTGGATCTATGTGGACTGTGTGGATCCAATGGCACATCAGACCCATGAGTATAAGGCCTTAGTTGACACCAGAGCACAATGTACCCCGACACCATCAAGATACATATGGGCAGAATCCATCTCTTTTTCTGGGATGACAAGGGGATCCCAATAGCTCCTTGTACTGGAAACTGAAGTGAGCCTGACTGGAAGTGAATGGCAAAAACACCCCATTGTAAACATTTTGCTATGTTTACATTGCAAACTCTTTCTTTAGTACACTTTTGTTATTAATATAGCTGCTCTTACTGTTCCTTTTCTTATCTCATTGCTGTTTCCAGTAAATTGTTCTTATCTCAACACGTGATCTTTGCCTTTTGTGCCTCCAATTCTCCTCTCCATCGCACCACTGGGGTAGGGAGAGCAGCAAGCGAGTGGCAGCGTGGTTTGGAAAGTCTCAGTGGGGGCACTAAATTGTGGAGCACCATTCCTAAACCATGGCACAGCTCAAAACTCACTGAAGTGTTAGACTTAGGTTCTATTACTTCTCTATACCCTCAGTTACAACTGCAGCCCCAAACCTGAAGAGCTTTAATGATGGCACATTGCCATAATAAAAATAACATCATGGCCAAGAATTATGGTCATTGACTATTTTTCAAGAGTGCTATCTAAAATGTACATTAAAGAAGCACTGTCCAAAATATACTATTGACATGTTCTGGCCACAGGTACTAGGAGTAGTAATTTATCTCTACTATGTGCATTCAAGAAAATATGGTGAAGAACAAGATTAAATTTGTAAATGCAACAGAGTTGACATTTTCTACTTTATCTTCTTTTCTCACATGCAGCCCAACTGACCACTCAGCAATTTGCACCTCCTCAGCTTACATACCCTTTGCACTTTAGTAAATGAACTCACTAGGTAAAATATCATGAGAGAGCATCATCTTGCTATTAAAATAAGCTGCTACTTATATGCTGTAGTTTACATTCTCTTCTTGAATTTCCCCACGCCAACATGGGGTTTTGGGGGACACTCACCAATAGCAGCGTGTGGTCCAGCAGCCACTGGGGGAGGAGCAGACAAGGGGGGAAGACAAGATCCCTGAAGCAAAAATACCTCTTTTATTGTCTGGTTGTTGTTTCATTCTGTTTCACTCTCTGTTTTTAGTAAACTTTATTAATTTCTACACTTTTGCTCAGAAGTCTCATCATTTCAGATCTGCATAATTTTAGTGGGGAGGGGTTTCTATTCCATCACAGGTCCCTCCTCCATGGCACACACTGTCTTTAAACCAAGACAACCTAATAACATTTGTGTGATCCCGTCCTAACAGGTAACCTGGAGGGAACTGCAATCCAGGAGCACCACTTTAATCAGTCACAACAAGCAACAGCACAGGGTTATCACACCTGGGAGCTTCTTGAGCCTGGGCCTCCCCCTGGCCATCAGCCTGGGGAGATGCACCTCGGAGCCAGCCCCACAACTTCCACATTCCGGCTCCATCAGGCACGTGCATAATTTCTCTGCAGTTAGAAATACCCAGAATATGACAATTAATTTTTCCTTCCACTTAGTGCCCACTCGACACAGTACAGCTAGAAAAACATCCCCCCTTATTTTTTTATTTTTGTATATAGGGTCTCCTGATGGTGTGCTCACACACAGCATGGACCTCTTTCCTAAGTCTGTCATGGAAAGTATCAGTCATTTTCCAGCCAAACTTCACTTCTTCACTCTAATGGTTCTAAATATGTGGTAGGTAGAGTTTTGTTCATCCTAAACCACATCTCTCTCAAGGTACTTAAAAGGTCCATAAAGCCTTCCTAGTGGAAAGCCTCCAACCAGTTGGGAAAAGTCCCCTGTTCCTATTAAAGAAGACACACTCTCAGAAGCGCAACCTGAGCTGATCTTGGGGTGCTGGGCCGCTGAAAAGGGGATTAATCTTCTTGCTCTGCCACCTGTCTTTCCCATGCAGACCAGGCCCCATTCTTGTCCCAATTCTGGTTCTCACTGAGCTCCTCCACAGATGGATTCAGCTCACCAACCTACCTAAAAACTACCTACTGTCACTCCCAGTTCCTCATCAGCCCACCAGGCCAAACTAACTCACGAGGAAGGCCAACAGGCCTCAGGAGCAGCACACAACACAAAGCCATGGGTATGTCCTTTCTCCTCACAGCCCTTAGATTGACTCTCCCACTCTGGGGATGATCTGGAGACAGACACTCTTCCACAGCCTGGGGCAGAGTTTGGCATGCAAAACCATAAAAGCACAGAACTCACCCTTGACACCCTCTTACTACACGAGAAAGAAAAATACATCATTTTATGGATATATATGGCATCAGAACCCAGTGAGAGTAATTACTGGCACATGAGGACACGCTAATTCCACATGCTCCTAATACTAGAAAATAAGCAGAATAGCCAAACAAAACTAAAAACACAGAATAGTTACTCAGCTGCTGAGTATTTTATCTGCTGTGGCTTTAAAAAAAAAAAAAAAACAAACCACAAACAAACCAGACTTCCTGACTCAGTTTATTTTTAGAGCAACTTAACAGCATTTCAATTAACACATCTCCACCGGGTACTGCTCGTGCACAAAGCCAGTTACAACTCTTGGTGAGGCTCCAGCACTGCAAGCTTTCTAATGATTAATGAGGGGCCTGAATTGGAGCTGCAAGGCTCGGCCACTGCTGCTCATGCCCTGAGAAGCAAGGCTTGCTCCCCCAGCTCAGGCCTCCTGCCACGGCAGAGGGGCACCACTCACCTCCTCGAACCCAGGCACTGCCACACGACTGCTCTGCCAGCAGGACCCAGGGCCCCTGGACCCTGCAGCATCCATGAGGAGCCACCAAGCAAGACAGAACCAGCCCAGACACCCCTCCCACAGCATATCACAGGGCAGAAGGCCACCTCAAGAAAACCACTTTGTTTAATATTTACATATATATATATATATATATATACCCATACATGCCCATAAAGCTCACTTTCTACTCACTGAAACAACAACTTGGTTTGTTACACTGGCAGTATTAATTCTTATATTCTGTGCAGAATTATCTCTTTTCTGAAGTCGGAACAAATACCAGAAGGGATGAGCTGTAAAGGTAGACAGCCTTGTTCCCAGTCAAATATTCTTTAAGTAGAGAGAAGAATAAAAAAGGAAAAAAAGCATAATACTTCCAAATTAAGTTTCCATGATTATACATGAAAACAATTGAAAATTAAACATTTGGTGAGATATTTATGTGCATTTGCTGCTATTTTAAAGAATAGAGAAAATGTTCTTTTTCACTACGTTTGGCATTTTTAAAGCTCTTAAAAGCAACTTGTAGAGTCTTAGCATCCCCGTGAGACAGCATCTAAGACTTTTTGCTTTTCAGATCACTGGAGATTGAATAGAAGATCCCATTCCAATGCCTACAGTAAGTTGGTGTTGCACATCAGACAGAGCTGGGCTGCTTCTCCACAGCAATTTGCCACCACAGTTTCAACAGATAAAGGTTCAGCTCTTGCACTGGTACTTGCCCAAACAGCCCCAGAAGGGGTCCCCCCACACTCCCACTCCCCCCCTTCCCAAAGGGTTGTGTGCCACTGACTCAGCCACCCTTCTCCAGGCTCAGCCTGTCCTACAAATAGCATATCCAGGTCCATGGGACCTCTAACTCCTACATCTACCACTGAGTCACCCTAAGGTGATTCTGACATCAGGTTCTCTACGTCTGCAAGACGCAACCCATACTTTCTTAGGTTTCTGATGGAAGTGGTAGACTTTGCATACTTAAACTTAGTTCACATTAGGCAGCAGTAATGTCAGGATGGCTGTAAGACCTGCAGCTATTAACAGGTCTGTGTTTGCATAGGGTCCTATATAAACATCCCCACTTCTGCAATGATTTTAGCACTGCTTGTTCAAACTGTACAAAAACAGGCTCAGAGGCAGATTTCAGTAAAGGCCACACTTTTTTCAGTTGAAGGGGAAGAATTTTGATCATCTGGGACTCTGTAACCACAGGGGTTATGACAGAAGAGCCTTACGATTTTTTGTTCTGAAATCATTGAGCATTTCTTGTTCTTACTATTTTAAATACGTATCAACATTTTGACTTCACGTCTCCACTCTAATAATAAAAGTCTAAAAGCAATAAGAAAACAAACTGTGGTAGTGCAGACACATGCATTATGCATCTCTTCTTGGGTTGGGGGAGAAAGAATAGAAAAATTACCTCTACAGAAGACATGAGCAACAGCAACATACAACAGTATCTAGATTCCCAACTGCCTTAAAATTAAGGTACAAACCAATTAAGAACATGTTAGAACTTGAAAGTCCAGAGTCTTGGCTTCTTAAGACTCTTAAAAACTCACTAGAATCATAAATGTTTTCATTCGACTCTGTAATTAATGAATGTGTGATTTTTTTTCCCCCCTTCTTATGACTTAATTTAGGAGAGGAGGACAACACATGTAGCAGCAGTTAAATGGTTTGTTTGATTTTGATAGCTGTGCAACATACAACAAACCTGATTGTTCCTGCCTGCACTTTTCAATGGCTCCAACACGAGTGCAACAGCTTTTCCTTGTCCAGTCTGCCTTGAAGCCTGGTGCTCTGTTTTTTGCTCATACCCAGAGCTGAGTCACTGCAAGGGAGGTCTGAAGTGTGTGCACACGTCTAGCAAGGTCATTCAACAGAGAACACTACAGTCTATTCAATCAATGCCATGCCAGCCAAATATTTGGAATGAGACAGCGTAGTCTAGCAGGAAATCATCAAACTGAAAAGCATCCAGAGAGTCACACATACCTGAGGGAATCACAGAACAAGAGGGCCAAAGTAAAGCTTTGCCTCCTTACACTACCACAGGGGCTCTGCAAGCCTGGTGATGAGAGCCAGCTGAATAGGTTGTATCATTAAATTGATTTGCAAAGTTTGTGCTCCAAACAATTCAGTTCTTAAACACTTTTATGTTCTGAAAAATAACGGCCCAATTTTCCACAAATGCTCAGTATCCTGAAAGGCTGTTTGTTAACTTCATGGATACCTTACAGATGTTTGTAAAGCTGTAGGCTGCTCACAGCAACTTATGCACGTGGTGGAAATGAGGAAAGGGAAGGATACACGACACTTCACATCTATACTGATAGAAGGCTCAGCACTGGCTCCTATTCCAGCCTAGGAGAGCTCTTTTCTAGTTTAACTTGTGCCTCTTTAGAAATGGTCTGCTCTGAACTAGAATGTATGAACACAAACAGAGCAAACACAGTATAATTTCTATTTTTATTATAAGTTTTAAAATAAATAAATTTTTTTAAAGCCCTGTCGTTCTTATGCTCTGCAAGAGCATTCATCCAGGGGACAACCAGTAGTAGGTGTTTCAGTACAGACAACTTCTTAATTAGATGCTGTTAAAGGTTTAACATGCTTTTTTGGTTTTAGAAGACTCTTCGTTTTGTTTTTAGGAACAGTTTTTTATAAAAGTGCTCTATCAGAACATCCACTCATCATATCTACATCTTTTTGGAGGTGCTTTCCAAGACCACTCACCTTCAAATTCACCAAATGCCAGCAGTTACTTCTTAGCTTCAGAGTGGTACCTGCTGAAAGGCAGCTTTCACTGTTCTGCTGCCTGTGTGGTGTAAGTCTCTTTTTCTTCAGAGAAAACTCTGCACTACTCAAAGTATAAAATATGATGAAGCTTTAAAAGAAGAGTATACAGAGACTGAGGGTGAGGGGAGGTCCTCCTATTCATTGGCCAGGCACTGAAACTACCAGAGGTCACAAAAGCTGAACTTCTTTATTCAAGCAAAAATTCCCACTGAAGCCAAATGAGGTTTTGTTGAACGAGGCCCACAGGAATAAGCCTATAGTACACTCTCCACTGGGAGCAAGTCAAAGCAAATTATGCAACAGCTGTCAGGAATCTGTACACAGCTCTTCAGAGCCACAGGGTAGGAGGAGCCCTGAAGCATCCTTAACCTTTGTCTATTTATGTCCCAGCACTGAGACCCCTTCCAACAAAACAAGCCATGCTTTAATATATTTTTATTAGCCCAATTTATAACAAACAGCACTCTCTTCCTCTCCTTCTTTCCCCTCCCCTCCTTCCCACCCATCCCTCTCCTTCCTCTTGCCGTGTTGTGCTGTTTTCTGTGTGGAAAAAAACGAGCTCCCACCCTTGCCAAGAGTGACATCAACTCATTCTTATCCAGTGATGTCCAGCAGAATCTTCCTCTGATAAACATTTGCTCAGTGTCAGAGCCCCAAGGTTACTGGCTGCATTTTGTTTTCATTGTCGCTTGTTTTCTGACACTTTGCTGCTTGTTACACATTAAAATCCTCCCCCCTCCATGTCTTCGACCTGGAGCCAGAGTGAGGCGGTGAACAGGACATTCCTCCATGCTTACCCGGGTCTTCCCACCACCCCCTTCCCTCTGAAACAAGAGTCTGTTTGTCTCTCTGT
>NW_020897850.1:363431-393019 GCF_003984885.1 Neopelma chrysocephalum | reverse complement strand
TCCTTTCCTAGCATGCTCTAAAGTTAGTGAAGAGACATAGCTGATTAATGGGCTGATGTGCCTTCCTCTGCTTGCACAGCAGCACTCCACCAAGACTCAGCAATATTTGCTCAAATAGGGCTGAACAGGAGCCAGCAGTGTGCCCAGGTGGCCAAGAAGGCCAATGGATCCTGGCCTGGATCAGGAACAATGTGGCCAACAAGTCCAAGGAAGTGATTCTTCCCTTGTACTCAGGGCTGGTGAGGCCACCCCTGGAGTGCTGTGTCCAGTTCTGGGCCCCTCAGTTCAGGAAGGACATTGAGGTGCTTGAGCTGGTCCAGAGAAGAGCAACGAGGCTGGGGAAGGGACTGGAGCACAAGTGCTGTGAGGAGAGGCTGAGGGAGCTGGGGGGGCTCAGCCTGGAGAAGAGGAGGCTCAGGGGAGACCTCATCACTCTCTGCAACTCCCTGACAGGAGGGGGGAGCCAGGTGGGGGTTGGTCTCTTTTCCCAGGCAACTCTCAGCAAGACAAGAGGGCTCGGTCTCAAGTTGTGCCAGGGGAGGTTTAGGTTGGATATTAGAAAGAATTTCTTTCCAGAGAGGGTGATCAGCCATTGGAATGAGCTGCCCAGGGAAGTGGTGGATTCTCCGTCCCTGGAGGTTTTTAAGGTGAGACTGGATGTGGCATCAGTGCCATGGGCTGGGAACCACAGTGGTAGTGGATCAAGGGTTGGACTTGATGATCTCAGAGGTCCCTTCCAACCCAGCTGATTCTATGATTCTATGATCTGTGCTATCTCATGCTTCTGGGTTCATCCCACCTGATCAAGAACCTCAGATGTTTTCCTCTTCTCCTCTCCCTCCTTTATCCATCCTCTCCTCACAAGCCACCAGCTTTCTGGAGAAAAGGGAAGCAAATGATCCTTTTCACTGTTCCCCTAACATGATATCCAAGTTGACATTTATCTGAAGTACATCAAACTGTGCATTCAGACAACTAGTACAGAATGGAATTCATTAGTCTGTCCCAGTGACATGGAACCCATGAATAATCTCTTAAAGAAAGAGTGAGAGAAAATTTTGCCAAAACCAAAAGGCTGAGTAAAAGTCAAGAGCCCTGAAATGTCCAGCAGTGAATAAAAAGTGAAAACAAAACACCTCTTGCCCTGGGATGGCTCCTATCTACAACTTCACTGAAAATAAAGCACTCTACAAAAACTTCAACTTACAGCATAATGGACACACTATCTACAACTGCATCCTTCCTTGGGTCATCCAGGAGGAAGAAAAATCCATTTGTACAGTTTTCCAGAAGGAAAGGTCTGCTGCAAATAGGAGATGATTTTTGGTAGCATCAACCTACTGACTCCCACTTTTCTAGTCCTAAAACCTCCTCTGGTGTTCACGAAAAGGTTGCAGCTGTTCTAAACAGCTTATAAAAACAACGTTCTTTTAGCTTGTATGTGACAGAATGAAGAACAAGTACCTTCAGAAAGAAAATTAAGAAAAAAAACTGTTTTGAATATTGCCATTAACGCATGCCAATTGTACTAGAGCACCAGAAGTACTGAGGAAAACTGACATAGAAAATTACTCCCTGCCCTGCCACCATCCCTTAGAGGAGTCTGCTAGAAGAAAGAAAAGGAAGACTGTGCCAATATGTTAAACAAGGAGGCAGAGTACAAGTAACAGTCAAGGTCAGGCAAGAAATATGTTCTCAAATAAACCACGAGGAAGTAACACCCAGGCTCTCACACACACTTTAAGGAACAAACAAGATACATTCTAAATCAATTTCCAGTGAGAAGGTTCCCATCTTTTAGAAAGATGTTTGCAAAGATCAAGGTCTTATTTCCTCTTTTCATAACAGTTCGTTTGAAATTGTAAAATATTAGTAGAAATAGTTGAAAAGTAAAATCATCGGCTAGCCTGCAAATACATATTTTGCAAAGTAGGCTCCCATAAATTAAGTTATGTGCTACTTATTGGGATCCCCTCTCTCTTTTCAGTAAGACAGCCACCTAAATGAATGGAAATTCCCCTCTTGCCTTGAAGGCCTGATAAGGTGCTACACCATTACTACAACAGATTGCCCTCAAGGTTATCCTGTCCCTTTTCATGACCAGGCAGCCAGGTACACCACCACTTCACACAGAAACACTACAAATCTATAACCAAACACATAATGCCATTCCAGGGAAGCACAACACAAAAAAACCTACACAAATCTATAACCAAACATGTAATATCATTCCAGGGAAGCATATATAAAAACCCTACACAAACAGAAACAACACATGCCAGTCTTAAAATACAATTTCAAAGAAGACTGATTTTTCAGAATACACAAAGAACATTTTTAGCACCAAATTAATTACAAGCATTTGCACTGAAATATGTCTTAACTCGGTGGCCAGGCAGAGCTTGGGTGGAAAAGGGGAGAATGTTTTTGAATGGATACAACCACATCCATTTGATGCTACCTCGTCAGTGGTTGTTTCACTGTCCTAAAGGTGAAACAATCACTGGCTGACACATAGGAATGCAGCTCCATAGAAACCTGGGTGACAGACACACCTGTGCTCATCTCAGGTTTGAGGTTTTTTCTCATGTATCCTTATTTATGGTATTTGAAGTATGTGAATATTTCCAGCATCCAGAAATAGGATGTTTGGTCACAGAACTACTAACAGGAACAAAAATTCCCCAAAAGACCTGGACTATAATTAACCATCTAACTATAGCAGCCTTTGGCTGACCAACACCACTCTGGCTGATTTGTTTCGAGAGGCAGACTGACTGCAGAATTTGCCAGAGCTGTCCTCCCAGTAAGATACACCCCTCATGCAATAAGGGAGGTGACAGTTGCAATACAGGAATTCATATGCCTGTGAAAAAAATAAACACTTTTTTTCTCGCAACAGAAAGAGAAAAACATATAGCAGTGATGTCTCAGGGGTTTAATTAGCTTCAAAGGAACCCTAATAACAAGACATCAGAAGCTTTGCTTTCAACAAAACCAATTAGTGTCCATTGAAAGCGCATAACATGTATAACCCTGAGGTTCACAATGCCTAATAATTAAGTATTGGATCATTTCCCATACTCAAGAGAGAAAAGTTTATATAAATCAACAATAATCAAAGGGAAGTTGTTCTCCTGTGGGGACAAGAAGGGTTTGAATCCAGTACATTGATTTCAACCAGTCGTCCTGCTGAAGCTGAGTCATGGCATGGCACAGGTTTTCTGTGCAGCTTTCTGAGATCTCCAAACAAGATTGTGAATTTTTTCCTTCCTAACATTTTGACTTGCTCTCCTCCAAAAATCAGTCCACATTTCCAAAGTCTTTTATAGACAAAGGAAAATCTAAGCCACAGCTAATTAACAGAACATCCACCCAAAACTGTACTTATCCACCTCCTTTCCTCTCCCTGTTCTTTTGCAGCCTTCTCTATCTGCTTCTCCATTACTATTTCTTTTTAATGTCCTGTTTCCAGCAATATTTTTCTGGATCTTTTAATTAGCAATGGTTCAAAGGGTCCTTACTTACTGATACAGATTTTAACTTCGTACAATCTACAAATGGGCTGGATGAGTAGAAAAGTGCAGTGGATTGAAAATTGGCTGAGCTGCTAGGCTCCAAGGATTATGATAAGTGGAATGAAGTCCAGCTGGAGCACAGTCACTAGCGGTGTGATTCCAGAGTATGATAATGGCGCCAATATGTTTATTAATGACCTGGATGATGGGACAGAGCACCTTCAGCAAACTTTCAGATAATAGAAAACAGCTGATTACACCAGAGGGTTGCGCTGCCATTTAGAGGCACCTTGATCTGCTGAAGAAACGGGCTAATGGGAATCTCCTTAAGAGATTCAGCAACAAGAAATGCAGAGCTCTGCACGTGGGGAACAATCACCCCGAGCACCAGCTCATGCTGGGGGAGAAAGCAGCCTTGCAGAGAAGGACTTGCAGGCCCTGACAGACAGCAAGTTGAACAAGAGCCAAGAGCATCCCTCTGCAGCAGAGACAGCCAAGAGATCCCAGGCTCCACCAGAAGAGTTGCCAGCAGACTAAAGGAGGTCACCTGATCCTTCCATAGCACTGGAGGAGTCACCTCTGCAGTACTGTGTCCAGTGCTGGGCTTCCCTGTACATGACAGACATGGACATGCTGGCAACAAATCCAGGGAAGGACCACAGAGATGATTAAGGGACTACCAATCTGTCACACAAGGGAAGGCTGAGAGAGCTGGAACTGTTCATCCTCAGGAAGAGAAGGCTTGGAGAGGAACCCCACCTATGATAAACACCCAAAGGGAGGCAGTAAAGAAGATGGAGCCAGGCTCCTCCTCTCAGGTATGGAGTGAAAGGATAAGAGGAAATGGACACAAAGCGAAACACATAAACATAAGGTTGTTTTCATTTTGGTTTGGTTTTCCTGTGGAGGTGATCAAACAGTGGAACAGGTTACCCAAAGAGGATGCAGAGTCTCCATCCTTGGAGATACTCAAAACACAACCAGGCAGGGTCTTGGTCGACCCACTCTTGCTGACCTGCTTTGAACAGGGAAACTGGACTAGGCTGTCTCCAGAGGCACCTGTCACCTTCAGCAACTCTGAGCAATAGGCTCAGAATTAAGCTCAAACCCCTAACAAAAGTAAGGGGTTTTAAGGGCACTGATGACTTGCAAGCAGTGCTTATGAAATCTCTACTACTCTTTAAGAACACTATAAAACTTCTCGGCACATTACCACTTTGCAATGGGGTAAAGCACCCTTTTGAGAAAGAGCTACAAAGACTCACTACCAGAACAGGACTTTTGACTTACACCCAGCTCTAACTCAGTGTTTGCATTATGCCCCTTTTATGCCCCTTAGTTAATGCAAATTGGTCAAGTGCAGCCTGAGTTAGAGAAGAGGCAGCAGCAGCAAGGAGAACACTATTTGCATTCTGGTGTATGCAACCACAGAATGCACATGTTCCTTATAACAAGAAGGAATGCTTCTGGATTACTAAGGCCAACTGAGAGCATTTCAAATTCATTCACTGGGCCAAATTCCTTTCTGAGTTACCGAAAAATGAAGCAAGCTCACTGTGGTCAGGACATGAATTTTAGGCTATCGTAATTACTGCTGTATGTGTGAACAGATGCACGCCCCCATCCCACACGTTTACACTGGATGCTACTTCCATAACTGCACTGCAAACTTCATGACATGGAGTATTTTTTCTTGCAGCATTATCAAAGTTATAGGACTACCTCCTGTACTTCTAGACATGCAGAAAGCTTGAAAACACCCATTCTTCCCTTACTTCTTCATTTGCCTTTTGATTTTTGTCTAAAAAGCAAAATTTTTAAGCTGCAATTTTTGTGATTAGTATACAAGTCTTCTGTGCTTGAAGCTGATAAAGACAGCTGTCATTCAACCAGAACACTTCAATCCACATCCAGTCTTTCCTTAGAGAGAACTAAGTTAAGCACAGGTGTTTCAACTTACAGTTGCTGTGATGCCCACGTAAGTTCTTCAAAGCCATGAATGATTATCATCCAAAATTGTAGTACACAGGAACACCTTCCTGAGGTCACACAGAAACTAGCTACTAACTCCCCCACTCGTGCAAATTCTGCCACCTGCACCCACTGGCTTCAACAATTATATGGAGTTTGTCTTTCTAAGAGAAGCATTTTTACCCTTCTCTCCTCCAAGCGAAGGGCATGAAGCCCTGGTCTGGTCCTCTTGACCAAAAACATTCCAAGCTCTACAACTGAAAGCCACTCCTTTTGCCTCATTTAACCCAACCTCTACCCTCTCAGAGCACCAAAATTCACAGCTATTTATCTCCAACTTACCTACATTCAGTCTTTAAGAATACTCTCTCTTCTCCACCAGACTAATACCACAGAACATGTTTTGCAGACTCCGTTGCTTTTGAGACCAGAATACTGCCATGTCTCAGTACAATTTAAAAAGAAGAAAAAAATTCTTTGGACATTTTGCAATAGCCCCATAATTTCCCTGTGTGCTTTAACCAATCTGTCCTGGTTTAACCAGGTGGAACAGGAGTTGAGGAGTTAGGCTTGCAGCAGGGTGCATCCTCCAGGTTTCACTGCAAGAGTCCCATTAGAGAGAGTGGTGATCTCAGCAGAAACTCTGGAAGACAGCAAGCAGTTTGCATCCCACACATTAACCTTCACCCAGCCACTGCCAGGTACCTGGACAGGTTGAAAACAGAGGGAACCACAGGGCAGAAAACCCGTGCTTTGGAGAAACTAATCACCTCTCAACTATGGCTGCAGCACAAAAATCACGGTGTAAGGAAAGTTTCCTTGCATTAATGATACTTCAGTTGAAGGTAACATTGTCCTGACTCATGTTACTGAAATTATTAAAATAATGGAAACTTTCCCTACAACCAAATGCCAACTTCTCCACAATCATCAGACCATATGCTGCAAGGCTTCACTCATTCATCCATGGTGCTGCATACCCTGAAATCCTGGAATTTTCTTCCCATCCTACTGTTATTTCCTCAGGAAAATTTTTTACACTGTTAGAAGCATAGTGTAAAATCCTACCATTTAACTATCAGGAAAGTATGTTATTATATTATTATCCTGCTAAAGGAAACATAAATGAGCAGTCCTTGACAATATCACTGCCCTTGTTTGCAACAGGTCTTTCAACCAAACACAAGAAAAGGATGAAAATTCTCTAATTTTCATTTTTATCCAAAGGCACTAGAATTAACCCACAGGATTTTCTTTTATCTTTCTGTTTTTATCCTTTTTCTTTCATCTCTTTTACCTTAAAACTGGAAGCAAAATAAATAAATAACCTCTTTGCAGATGAAGACAGTTTAAGGAAGCCTAAGCTCAAACACCCAAAATAAGGGGATAAAACCCCCACTTGTTTCTGCTTTGAAATTTAGGATTGCAGGAAGAAACACTGTATTCCAGCATAAAGGGTAAGCCAGTTTAAGTCAAACCTGCTGTCCTATATCCCCATATACAACTGACCTCTCCTTTACACTGTTGCTTTTACAGGTAGGTGGAAAGCTAGTTCAGGGAACTGAAATTGAAAAAAAACTAGTGTTATTTTAGAGAGAATAGGGTTAAGTTTTCAGTTGGCTCAGCTCCCTGTCTGGCTGCACGAGAGGCAGGGATAATACAAGGGAGTAGGGAAAACAAGACTGCCTTCAACCAGCTTTAAACTCAAACTGAACTTGGTGAGCTAGCTGGAATGTGGGGAGATGAAACCTGCTCTGCTCATGCCACTCCCCAAAGGCCACTGCAGTGCTTAAGGTGTATACAATGCATATGTTTAAAAATAAAAAGCTTTGTGAAGACGTACGAGTCAACATTGAACAACTAGGATGAGCTACAAAGCCCAGTATAGTCTCTTGCAAAAGATACGGGCTTAGGTCTGGATGAAGTGCACAGCCTGAGCTCAGGGATACACTTAATAGCTTTATTAGCTGAGAATGATTCTGCCTCACTGGTTTGGTCTGAGACTCCCTGACACTCCCTTGCATTGCCTAAAAGTCAGCCCTTAACATCTAAATTTACTCCTTACCAAGGCAGTTTGGGTGTTCACAGGAACAGCACTACTGCTGAGGGCGTATGTATGTTCCCTTGCCACAAGCAGTCCTCCCCTAAAATGTATGAAACCAAGAGGTTGCAACCACATTGCAAGCCAAACTTATAATTTTCCCAGTTCCCCAGAAGCCTCAGACACAGTTTTCTGAACACAGAATGCCAAAGTGGATCATTACTAGAGGACTGACTAGTCCTGCATCTCCCCTGAAATATTAAGAGCCTGAGAATGAGCAGAAGCCGGGTGTCCCAGTCTAATGCCTAGAAACCAGCAGAGACTCAAAAACATAAGGTTTGAGACTCTCTCCAAAACGTTTGGTAATCATTTATTCTGACAACTCCCTCTATTCCTAACCCCTAAGCAAACATCCAACTCCTTTTTGAACCATGTTAAATTCTTGGCCCCCGTCGGCATCCTGTGGTTGACTGTTCCAGCATCTAATTGCAATTCCTCACTCCTGGAGCCGCCTGCCGCAGGCAGTGCTCCTTCTCACTTGAGCACTGAGCCCACTCCACCCACATGAAAACGAGGAATGTTCCTGATAATGCTTCTGAATACATCTGCTGGAGAGCAGAGCACTGCCTCAATGCAGGTCTGCACCAGGCCTCCAAAACCCACGGATTAAAACTGCCAAAAACTGCGGAAAGGCAAGGAGGAAAAAGACTATGGCAGACTAATCCCTGCAGCAATATTTTCAAGAAGCACTTAATCACTCTGCTGGGCAAAAAATAAATAATGCAAAGGCAGAAAACAGGACAGCTGCATCAGAAGAACAAAATATTCAGACAGGTAATAGGAAGGAGATGCTCTGGTTTCATCACAGCACACCTGATTTAAAGATGTGCTCTTGTAACACATCAATCCCTAGAAAACAAAAACAGAAAACACAGACCAAATGTGTCAGGCACATATAACACACCAGTGTTGTATCATCTCCTCCCTTGCATCCTGTACATCAGGGAGTCCAACTGTACTGGCCAGTTTCCAGAGTGAAATCATACAGTCTTCTATCAGCACTATGAATTTATAGTTCCAGAAAATCCTCATGTCATAGCCTGAGAGACATTATCAATGAGGAATTATTGATCTTAATGTCAAATTGTGCAAGCACTTAAGAGGGGGAGAAATAGAAGAAAATGGCAAAGAATGAACAGGCTATTTGTTTTTAAAAACAAAAAAGAATCAGTAAGAGTCTTTGATATCCAGAACAATTGCAGTCATGGCCAAAAAAATCTAATTTTATTCCACTAGAGACCTATTGTTGGGTCCAAATTTCTTACTGTAGTTTGCTGAAACAGATAAAAATCAAACAGTTCAGCTGAAATGGACAAAATACATGTGGCTGACAATACAAATGGCACAAGTACAATCTACTAGACCTATTTTACTCAGCAAATGCTGCAATCAGATACAGGAGCCATGACTTCATCTAAAGGGAGAGATGCACCCTGGAGTTCTGAGCAGCATCTGGGGACACACACATGCCATGTGATGCCAGTACACGCCTGCCAGGTTAATGCCATCAGGAAGCTTCAGTCCTCTGTGAAACCTGATTCTCAGCAAGAGAAAAACAAGTACAGCTCTTTTATCACACCTAGAGACCGTGGTTTCAGGGCAGTTCAGGTGTCAACGTGTTTCAGCACATCACCCAAACAAGTGTTTGTGCCAGCACAAAGAAAGGTGGGAAGGGACTGGGTCATCAAGCAGTACCAGAGGAGCAAAGTCTTGGCATGAAGTTCCATCAGCTCCCTCCTAATGGTTCCTCACTGTCAGAAAGGGGTGGCCTTGCACCCAGCTCCACTCTTGCACCTACCCTGGAACTTGTCTGAAAGACCAGTAAACCAAATCAACTTATTAACGGTAGAAAATTAACCTGGCACAAAAAGAGTTTTCTGCCCTGTTGGCAAGACAAATCAGCCTCACATAGGGTCAGATAAATGTCAGGCTCAATGAGGATGGACACACATGCAGAGGAGGAATGAGGGTGGGTGTATTCTCCTCCTTTGGACAGGAGGGAGCTATTACATCACCTCAAACCACATTGCACAACCTGACCCTGAGGAGCCAAAGTGTCTCACTTTGCCTTGAAGAGGACATCAGCCTCTCTTCATCAGCCTCTCCATGCAGAGTTTTCTGGTTATTAACAGCATCATTTTAATGTTCTCCCATTCATCAGCACAGGCAAATGAACTACATGAACCCTAAGTACAACCTGCACATAAGAAGTGAACAACTATCCCCATGGTACTCATCCTACAGGTAGAGCCAAAGCCAAGAGAAATGGCTGGAGAAATTTTGCCTTCTGCAAGTTTTCAGAGCAAATACCCTTTAAATGTGCAGTTCTTCTGTGATGGCCTCACTTTAATATAGGGCTATACAACTGCACGGCAACAAATGTCATTTTGATAGGAATCAAATGTTCATTTTAGAAGAAAAAGGATAGGAAAAAAAAAAGAAAAAGAAAAAGAAAGCAGCGTGTTTTGTTATTTTACTTTTCCATATCCTCCATGAGGCCTAGTTTGCCAGATGTGGACAAAAAGCAAAACTAATGCACCAGTCTGATCCCTCTATTAAGAAATTATGAACCTAGAACATTTCTGAACTATATTCCAGGCATCCTCTCCACACAGGAATTGATCCAGCCACACACTGGATATCTGCTCAGAAAACAGAGAGATTGTATTCACTTGCAGAAATAGCTTCCTTTCAAGGACATCAGAAAACAGCTATGCAATGACTGTTTATTTGCATTTGAAACAGGGGACAGTGAAAATTCAACTTCGTGACTACGTTTTCAACATTCAATGAGAAGGGACAGATAGTCACTGAAAAAAGGCTGCAGTGGTTTAAGATGTTCTTAAAAGTAAAGCTTTTTTTTTTTTTTTAATTTACTTTACTATTCCCAGAAGCAGAGACAGCAAAGCACATGACAGGAGTCACCTTTATGTATTTCAGTGTACAGTCACCTATTTATGCACTTCAAGCTTCACATCTGCTCCTACAGCTCACACCAAGCTGCAACCCAAGACACCAGATATGCTTTCACTACTAGGATACCACAAAAGGTTGCAGCTTGTGGAAAGGAGCCTTTATTTTAGGAGTGTTTAAACAGATTATTGAAACCAAGCATCCGAAACCCAAACGATTCCGGTATCACTGATTACTCTTGCAAATATTAGCATTTATTTTTAAAGTAAGCTTGTACACAAAAGTCTTTTTTAAATCTCTTTAAGGAAGGTGCATGTCTAGCTAGCAACAAGGTTTACTTCTACTAATATCTAAATAGCCAGAGCTAGATAAGCCGTGCAGTCTTGGCCCATTTGCTCTAGTGCACAGAAGATTACCTGCTTCTCTGCATCCTGCAATATTTTATCCCACATATATGTGCATATATAAAAGTGTGTGTATATACACATATACACACATACACAAACAGCCCTACGATGCTTGTGATCCCCTTGGGATGCCCATCCCAAAATAAAAAAAAAATTAAACACAGATATGTCAATAGCCTGTAAGTTATTTCACTTGAGGAACATGTTTCTCAATACAGAACAACTTTCTAACACAAACCTATGGTTATTATCCCAAAGCAGGGGTACAGGAGTTAAGCACAACCCACTTCATATAAAAAAAAAAAAATCTATTAGCTATAGCATCACCTTTAGACAGCACCATTAACCACAGAACAAGAACATATCTGAGGGCAAGCATATTTAGTATCACGCCAAACTCCTGAACAACACCTCAGATGGGGTCTGTCTTTAGCCTCATAGGTGTCATGGGCCTAGTTAAAGAAAAATAAGGCAAAAATAAAACGTTGTCACTGTCACTTCTCTTATTGCTTTCTAGTGTACAGAAGTCTTTATGATCCATTTCTGCTTAATGCTAAATATATATGAAAACCAAAACCAGCTACTTAACTTTTTTGCGTTTCTATCATAGTCAGGAATCCCAGGTCTCATTTCAAAGGCTCACGGGTGAAACCAAAGCCAAAATATAAACCTAACCCACCAAAACTCAGCAAGGTACCTAATCTGATAAGAAATCACCTGTCTCGACCCAAAATATCGCAAAGCTGAGGTTTTTAGGGCAGTGTGAAGTAGCACTTTTAGAAGAGCACATCAGCATTCTCTGACCTGTTTTACAAGAGCAATACCTCCACCATCACCCGGGAGGGAGCAGCTCAGAAGACAAGTTGGCTCCTCCAGCTGCAGAAACCCTGGTTTTGACTGTCCCTGGAACTACAGGAAGCTCCACAGGGAGCAGCTGCTCTTCCACCACTACACATCCTGAAGCAAAGTATTATTTTAAGGATAAGGCTCTTCAGGTTAGGCAAGACCTAAAATGTCACTGTGAAGAAAAAAATAGAAAGGAAAAAGAAAACACATGAACATAGGAGGCTTTCAGCTCTCTGATCCTTATGGATTGAAAGAATGTTCTTTCCTTTTGTAAGAAAAAAAACTGATAAACAAGAGTTGAAGTTTAGTATCAACATGAGATAAGACACTATTTTAAGGTCATTTATTACATTTCCCATGGAAGAAATACAAGAAATTTTAAGCTTGAAAGAAAATTTTTATCACTGTATTTCATTACCAACATTTTGGCTGGAACAAGTCTAGTGTGCTAAATGAACAAAATTTGTTAGAAGGTACAACAGACTCTGAACTTTGATAACTGAGACTTAGGGGGAAAATAGGCATTTGCACACAGCTCTATGCAAGTGAGCACATCCTGGCTTAATTTACAGAGAAAACATCCCAGAGCTGAGAATGCAAAGTGGGATAGGAATAGCTCTGAGCAAAATACCAACATTTAATGAAACAGTACTTAAGATCTCACCAGCAGAACTCTCATCCCTTCTTTAAATTACACTGACACAGTTTTAAACAGACAATAGAGTCAACGGCGCAGTGAGTTTGTGATTGGAGATTTTACCTTATTTTACCATTATGCAGAGGGAGTGGAAATGTACACAGAGAACAGCCAACATCTGTATATTAAGGAATATTACAAGCTAGAATTTTGGCATGAGATTCTTTCCCTCCTGCACAAAAAGGAGATGCAGTCCCTTTGCCCACTACATCTCACCCCATCTTACTCTTCCTTTTTCGGCTGTGCTCGTTCCACCACAGCATGGCACGAGGCACAGAGCTAACTGTGCATCAGGAGAGGGACTGTTTGCTCCCCATCTGCTCCTCAGTTGTACTGGGTTTGTGTGGCAAGGTTCTGGTAGGGGGAGGAGGCTGCAGGGGTAACTTCTGTGAGAAGCTGCTGGAAGCTTCCCCCATGTCCAACAGAGCCAATGCCAGCTGGCTCCAGGATGCACCTGCTGTTGGCCAAGGCCAAGCCCATCAGGGATGGTGGTAGTGATAAATGTGATAACAGGTTTAAGAAGGAAAAAAAGTTATTGGGCAGAAGTAAATGTGGCCAGAGAAGACAAGAGTGAGAAATATGTAAGAGAAACAGCCCTGCAGACACCAAGGGCAGTGAGGAAGGAGGGGCAGGAGGTGCTCCAGGCACTGGAACAGAGATTCCCTCGCAGCCCATGGTGAGGCTGCTGTGCCCCTTCAGCCCATGGAGGTCCACGGGAGTGCAGAGATCCACCTGCAGCCCAGGGGGGACCCCATGCCAGAGCAGATGGATGCCTGAAGGAGGCTGTGACCCCGTGGGAAACATGAGCTGGAACAGGCTCCTGGCAGGGACCTTTGACCCCATGGAGAGAGGAGCCCATGCTGGAACAGGTTTGTTGGCAGGACTCATGACCCTGTGGAGAACCCAGGCTGGAGCAGCCTGTTCCTGAGGGACTGCACCCCATGGAAGGGACCCACGCTGGAGCAGTTTGTGGAGAAGTTCACAGAGAACTGTCTCCCATGGGAGGGACCCCACACTGGAGCAGGGGAAGAACTCCTTTCCCTGAACAGCAGCAGGAACGTGTGATGAACTGACCATAATCCCCACTCCTGTGTCCCCGCAACGCTGGTGGGGAGGAGGTAGAGCCTGGGAAGAAGGGAGGAGGGAGAGGGGAAGAATTTTTTTAAGATTTGTTTTACTTCTCATGATCTTGCTCTGATTTTGATTGGTAATAAATTCAATTAATTTCTCTCAACTTGAGCCTGGTTTTGCCCTCAACGGTAACTGGTGAATGATCTCTCTTTCCCCTTATCTCAACCCATGAGCCTTTTGTAATATCTTCTCTGCCCTGTCCAGCTGAGGAGGGGCATGATAAGAGTGGCTTTGTTGGGCACCTGGCATCCAGCCAGGGTCTAAACACCATATCAACCTGTCTGCTCCTTGGTGTCTTCACAGGGAACGGTCCCAGCACATCTGAAGAGCTGCTCCTGTCACAGACATTCTCCAGAAACTGCCTTATTAATGAGGAGGGCAAAGCAGGCTTGGAGAGGGGGGCATGAAAAGTAAATATTGCTGAGTGAGAGCAGTCAAAGCACATCAACAAATACGCTCACAGAAAATGCCAGTTTGTCAAATGCTTAGGAGGAACTTATCCATTTCATTAAAATATAGGGGGAAAACGTTATCTAAGCATTACACATGCTCACATAAAGACTATTACATGGAGGTTTGAAGACTTTTTACCACACATTTGGATGAGAAGTGAAATCATTCTCATTTTTGCTATAATAAGCCACCTGGTGGCTACCTGGTTTGTAGCCTGATATATTAAGTTTAATGTAGGGACTGAACAACATCCTTTTGGGCACCAGTAAATACTGGGCTAAACTCAGTTCCCCCTCCCTGCCCTCACCCTGCTGACACATTGGCTCCATCTATAGCTACCACAAAATGAATAAAAATAATAAAATATACAACTTGCCTTTAATTTCAAGAAGCAATCCAATATCTAGTCTTGCACAACAAAAGCATTAAGTGCACTGTGACACGTTTAATTTAGCACATTATCTGTTAGTCTAGCCCCACTCAATCATCTCATGCCTGAGCAATGCCTCTGCCTCTGAGAATTCACACACTAGAAAATCTCCTTTTACTTTTCCTAACCGAATGCCATCGACTCAAATTCCTTCTACTTCATGCCAGGGTGCATTTGGGGCTCTATTTTGTGAAGGAAATATTTCAAAGGGGAAGTAATCGGCATGGTGGGCCACAGTAAGAGGTCACATTAATTTTGTTCTCTCATAGGTTTGAAAAGAGACGTTGGAATTTTTTCCCTAGGGTCTTACATGCACAGAGACTTCAGGCAAAGAGGCAGGAACCCACGCACACTGCAAGTTACATTTAAAGCATGGTAGTACAGACTAGAAGCTGAGGAAATGACAGAGGAGAGAGAGAGAGATTTCTGTGGTTTTCAACTGCATAGTAAGATTTATTTCATTTCATTCAGGGATATTCAGGGCTTGAACAATACAACGATACGCTCTTATCTTGATTTCACTGTACCTTATTTTGGTTAGCAAGAAAAATAAGCCTAGCAATTTGGATAATAAAGGGGCAGTTTAGCACAGTATAGAACTTGATCAGTCTTCTGAAAAACTTCAGTAGGGTCAAAAATTAGTAGTGGTACAGATTTTGTTTTCTTGCTAAGCCCCTTCAGTTAAGAAGATAAAGGAGGGGGAAAATCAAGTTGGCATCAAAACAGTTTCTAAACAAAAAGTTTATGAACAGTCTCAGCATTTTTTATCTTTATCTTTTCCAACCTCCATTCCTTCTGGATGGCTGCTTTCTGAAGAAAAGTTTAACTCTGCTGCTTTTAGGGAAAAAAAGCCTCAAGTCTTTAGCTTAACCTGTTCTGCTCACCCCTGCTTTTAGAAAAATCACTAAAGCAAAGCGAACAAAGGGAATCAAAGAGTAGAATACAAAATATTTGTAGAGAAGCCACAGAGGTGCAAGTCCATCAGTCCAGCCAAGACAGCTGGACCTCTGCTCCTACCACTGCTCCATCACCGCCCTCCCACCCTGCCCCACACTTCCCAGGGGGTAAGTTCAGCAAAGTGTAGGGTGAATCCAAACAGGACACTTCATGGGAAACCAGAGTGCCTCAATAAATTAGTCCAGAACCTAATTTGGAAATGTGCTTGCCTTAGTCCTGAAGAACCGAACCAGGACAGCTACTCTGAAGCAGTGCAGTGCCAGCTGCTTCCAGATGGAAATCTCTATGATGGATTTATGGAGAATGATGTAGCAACTGCAGCTGTAAGCCTGGACACTCCAGTGTTACTCAGCTGCACGAGGTTGTGGCTCCACAACTGGCAATGCTGATCTCAGCTGGCCCCAATGTGACCTCGGTCCACAACTCATGGGATTTCTCCCCACACCAGCCAAAGTGCCTGCTGGATTCCATGATGAGCCAAGTTCCTTGCCTGTCAGAAGCATTTTCCCCTTTTTTATTTCCCAGGTAATCCCTTAGTTATCACCCTATTTTTCTTTCATTTTAAAACTTCATTTACAAGGAACAGATAGTACAGGTAAGTCACCCGTGACCACTGGTTGAATATTAATTGACTGGAGGTTGGAAAACAAACATCCTCAGTTTCTCCTATTTTTCCAAAACTCTACTGTGCTGGTTTAAAAGTAAACCCAGCTCAAGAGAGATTACAAGTCAGAGTTACAATGTACTAAAAAGATCGCAAAAAAAACAACGATACAGAGAAAACTGGTTTTAACCCACAAAGACAGATGTATAACCCAGCACCCCCAGGACAAGAACAGAACAGTGTTCATTAACCCCTGTGCTGAGCACCCCACGGCCCCCCTGGGTGTGTAAAGTAAAAGGAAAGGAAAACCTGTTGGTCTGAATGATGGATCACAGTCTGGTCGAGAGTGGCAGTCGCAGTCCTGTTGAAGTTCTGGTCCTCCTCTGGATCCGACAAGCGGGATCAGAAGCCCCAAAACCCCAGGATTTTACGTGCTCAGGCTGGGGTGGGAATGCCCAGTACCTCCCCCAGGGTGGGGAGTTTCACAATGGGTGATTTAACTCTGTGAGTCACGGGATATTTTTGGAATCTTTGATGGTCTCGGTTGCTGCAGCTGCCCATTATGCCAGTCCATTGTGGCCCATTAGCAGAGATGCCCCCTCAGGCTGGGTGTGAAGGTGTTAATGCCTCCCTGGAGGGGAGTTATCACAGCTGAGTCACGGGTGTGAAGACAAAGAAACACATCCCTGCCTCCAGGGTTCTTTAACGCTCAGCTTGTAGCCTGAGCTGTCAGGTGTCAGAGTTTGGTCATCCCCACATAGTGATAAACTGGTCCCAGCCCCTGTAACTAGGACAGCTACTGAATTTGTCAATATTTAACAATTTCTTCTTTTTCTTTTGTCCTGTATGCACTATCCTTCTCTGTTGCACATTGACCATGATGGCACACATGAGCACAGACCATTTTTAGCCAACCCACTCAATCATTTTACTGTATCTGTATTGAAAGACCAACCTTTTTCACATCAAGCCTACTCCTGCAGTGCAGCACTTCATTATCTAACTCACTCCCCTTGTTTCACTGCCCAGGAAAACTGCTTTATTTTAATTTACATTTTAAATAGTTGATGCAATCAAAACTCTAATCTATTTAGATGCTTTCTTCTGCAAGCCGAGGTGGTACAAAGGCAGACACACCACCACAATTTTCTTTGCACAGGTAAGAGCTATGGCATGAAAAATAATTCTGCTCTTACCACATTTGTCCCATTGCCTGGCATTAAAAGCTAGGCTGAGCCTTCACATCCTTCATCCAAATACATATGCTAACATCGACAACAAAAGTAATTGGACTTAGATACTAATTACAGGCATTTGGCATTTAAAATAAAGTGAAAGTCTAAAACACCACTGCAGCTCAATCATCAGTTAATCTACTAGAGATCATTAGACAAAAGATATAATTTACCTTCCCAAGTGACTAATCTACAAATTGTTACTGCCTTCTCTACCATAGGACATAATAAATCAGATTAATAACTAAGGAAATGTACAACAGTGGAGAATTTCAAATTATTGCAAAAAAAAAAGCAACTCAGCCACCACCCAAACTGACTCCAAATTTCAGTTCATTCTAAAACTGGCGACAATGTCCCTGAATGGGAGACAAGAAAAACTAAGTATAAGACTAAGTATTCTACTCTAAGTTGTCTTGTTTCTGTAAATGTATAAATGCAAACATGTACTTCCCATTCCAATCACCTGCATTTTGCCACTTTCACATCACAGAAAAAATAAGATTTAATCTCACAGAAGGTAAAGCAGCATGCATTACTTAAGAAGTTGATCCATTTTCAGTACCTCTTCTACTTCGTATCACAGATAACAGTTCTGTTTACTCAGATGAAATCTTTAGGATTAAAAGGAAAAATCAATCTTTCCCTTTAGGTTCAGGCTTTGTTTAGCTGAAAGAAATCCTCCAAAACTCCTATTACGAAGAATGAGATTTGATAAAACCCTGACCAACCTTTTGCCCATCCTCCTCCACAGCCAGCTGAACATCTGAAGGGCTCTCAGCTGAAGATCACTGCACCACCTCCTCCTCCTCACTGATGCAGTAGAGTTTCAGCCGGCAGCTGCCTCTCAGTTAAGCACCGTGTGGTGCCTGGTACCAAACCCAGCTTTCCAGCAAGGCCATCAAGACCTTGGTCACTTGGTACGAGTGCAAATAGAACACAAATGTTCGTGAAAGGAGCTTGAAGAGAAAGCAGTTCCCAGCGTGCTGTTTCAGCAAGGTTTGCAGCCACACATCCAGCACTTCTTTTGTATTCCAGTGACACCCTGTGGCACTTCCCTAGACTGCAGGCTTTCCAGGTCTCAACAGTCATGTTATTAACTATATGGGTAAAGAACAGCAAATAAAAAAGCAGAGAAAGGACATTGCAACACTGAGTTGAGGGATTGCTGGTGCCCCCCATTGCTCTTGCAAGGTTTCTCTTGCACAGCAGAGTTACTCACCAGCAGCCTGTGCCGCTGCCCCCAGTATCCCACCTCCTGTTACACCTTTCTCTTGGGTGCAAATCCATCACTGCCACGCTGATGTAACACGGAGGAAAGAATCTAGTTTTAGTGCCTGAGCTTCTTGGGTCTTTTACTGCAACAGGGAACTGTGCTTGACACTGCAATATTTCTGCCTAAGTTACATGAGTGACTTCCAAGAGATATCCCAGCTAGCAACAAGAGGACTGCAGCATGTGATCATAAAGTCTCAGTTTTCACTGCATTAGAACAGACCCACCTACCATTTCAAGAGTATAATTTCTACATGCATCAGCATATAAAAAAAAACAACACACAAGTGAATTCAAACAGCAGCCTAATAATTTTAATGCTTGCTCTTAACCTCATGAAAAACACCCTCTTACAAATAGCAAGTGCACTTGCTTTTGCCCTTCAGCTCTTCACCACATGAAGAAATATACTCAAAGTGGATCTCTTAATACTGCACTGTATGACATTTTGCATTTAATGAACACATCAAGGGCCAGCCTGGGCATATCATGTGTCTTCTCTGAAATTATATCCTGCAATAAGAGTAAACATTTTGAAACATGGGAGAAGTAGACGTGTAACACGGGTAAAAGCACCCAGGTAACTCAACCAATCACACATGCACATAAGAAAACCTCAAAAAAACCCTCCACAAGCATTCAAGAGAAGGAGCTCACACACAAAAGGTGCTCACATCACTGCAGTGCAACATTCAGAACTTCTTAAGATGTTTTAAAATTGCTCTAAGATAAAAAAAGAAGAACATCTCCCCAAGTGCTAAAAAGTCCTGCTACAGAGCAGGCCAAGGGTGACCCCAGGCTGAGTAGCATCTCAGTAGCATCTGCCAAAGGCTGCCTGGAGTCCCTTAGCTCAGTATGCACAGCCAAGGAACCAAGAGCAAGGTGTATAAAAGGGAAGGGGGAGAGCTAGAGTGAAGGAAGTAGTGTGAATCCTGATCTCCAGTCCTTTCTTCTGAGACACAAATGCTTCCTAGCTTGTAGTTATTTAATACAGAGTGTATAAACAGACAGGTGAGCACAAAACCCCCCACGGATGTTCCCATCTTCTGAACAACCAAGGCCCTTGTGAATCCAGTTAAGGGTGCGAGGGGGTGTCAATTCTAAATATCTTACTGGGAAACTTTCCACACAGTCTCCAGAACCTGCTCATTGCTGTTAAACATCAAACATCAACCTTAGCAGTCTACCATCCAAACTTAAACTGTACAGAAATGCACACTGTTTTGGGTCCAAAATCTTCCTTCAGCTGGAACTGACAAAAGCTTTGCCTTCAACTTCAGCAAAGCCACAATTTCACCCTGAACATCCATTACTGATACAAATTATTGCTTTACAGCATGTACAACTCCTCCCACACCTTCCCCTTGACTAACACTACCTCAGGATGATGGAGGCTTCCAAATTGAATTGTTCAGCACATTGACAGAGTGATATCAGGCACTAATTCCACTTCCTACTAATGTTACTACTCATAATTTTGTTAGTATTACAAACTGAAAATAAGTATGTCCCAGAGATCATCTGCATCTCAGTATTCAATGTGCAATCTGCAATTGCACATCTTCCAGTTTATGCATGCAAGGGTGTGCACAAGCCAAGCATACCATGACCAGCCCCACATGGAAAACAGGAGGAGTATTCAGTGTGTCAGACCTCACTGTTCAAGCCAAACGAACCACAAAATTCCTATTTTCCCTTCTGCTAAGATGCCCTAAGAAAGGAATAGAGGCAGATCAAATTTGATTCTAAACTTCAAGGTTTCTTAACAATGAGCTTGCTGACCTGTGCTCTATTGATCTCATCTTACACAACTACCCACAGGGAGCACGGTTAAAGCTGAGCTCCCACCACACTGCTTTGATAACAAGGCTTAGGAATGGAGCAGACTTATTTTTTCACTTGTATCTTAATAACCTTTTTATCTTCATATAAATTTAGTAAGTCAAGCTCTAATTAGAAAAGGGGGGTATTATCTATAAATATGACTTTCTGGAATCTGCTCTTTATTCTGCTGATGGTGCTTGGGCAGGGAAATAAAGGCAAGAGTAGCTTTTGAATTATGTGATGTTATAGAAAGTGCAGTTAACTGCAGACCAGTAGTAGATACAGAAGTATCTACTCATCCTTTATCTCTACCATAGTCACTTGACAAAATCAGCACCCATAGGAAAAAAAAGTCAATAACTAGGGTGTGATAATTTACATTGTGTCTGTTGGTTAACCATAATATTTCTCAATAAACTGACTGGCTTAACACCAAATAATTTCTGGACTTGGATAAACTTATCAATTCCTATAAAGCCTAAGATCAACCAGAAACAGTAATGCATTGCAACACTGCTACTGGTCCAGCAGCAAAACACAAGCATTCCAAAAACAGCCACCAGTCAAGAGAAAGAATATTAACAGGGGGGTCAAGCAGAATCACAAGAAATAAGCTACACATGTACAGCTTGTATATACAGAAAATATATTATACATACTATACATATAGTGATATAGTAAATGTACTATACATAGTATACACCACACATACACACTACACATAGCACGTATGTATAGTCTATTCACACATATACATGTATGTAAACACACCTTAAGTGAACAGTATTCAAAGTTAAGGTGTATATTGGTAGGTACAATTTAGCAAAACAAGAACTGTTGGTAAATAAGCATGTTGTTGCATCTTCAGCCTTTCAGTGCAGGAGAACAAAAAAAAAATAAATTAAAAGAAATGCCCTGCCATTGCACACAACTACAGAGCAGCACTGAGGATCAGTGAGGTTTAAACAGTGCAGTGCACTTGGCTGATGCTTTCTGTCAGTCAGTCACGTGCCCACTGGGAAGCATGGAGCTCACTGATCTTTGCTGGGAAAGGCACCTGGAAGAAGCTGTGTCAACTAAACAGGGCTCTAGAATAGGACTTCAGGCCAAAATATTTTCAGGTTGGCCCTTTTGTGGGGTTTTTGGTTTTGGATGCAGTGAATAGCTCAGAAGCTTTTTAGACGTTTTTCTTTCACAGTTTGTATTGACAGTTTCGCTAATTCCTAATGGCAGACCCCTCCTGAAGGTAATTGCAAAGTGACCTCTGTCATGTCTAGCTCATTTTCTTCTTATAATTTATTTTAGATTTTCAACACCAGAAGACAGGCTTCTTCATAACTTCGTCATAACTGAAGTGGCCACTGATAATGGTAACAGAGAAATCTGTTATAGAGATTTCCCTATAACATCAGAGATTCCTCGTTAAAGAACTGTTTCAAATATGTAATTACCATTCATCCTTCAAGATAGCACACATTTCTTAAGGAAAAGTCAGTATTCTGTTTCAGCATCCACAGCCTTTTCCTGTGTGTCTCGATCTGAACACATCTATATTGCTCACAGCTACAGAAATTTTCTGCCCAAAAGTTCCCCTCAGGAACTCAGACACCATTCCAAGGTCCCATCCCTTCCCTGATAATCAGATGCTTTGGTCCCAGCATGACAGGCATGTTCCAGACACAAACTTCTTGCTTCTCTACACCCAAGTGTCCATCCTGTAACACAGCAGTTCCCATCTAATAAACACAAATGCTTCAGGACACTAAAACAGCTGGAAGAATACAGCAACAGTGACAGGAGCAGTATGTATCACACTGACCTGCTAAAGAGGAGAGAACCAAACTAGTAACACACCAGAAGGAAGCTTCCAATAGATTCCCCTCTCTCTCCAATCCCATCCAGCCTACAGAAGGGACACTTACTTTATATATTTTAGTCCACTGAATAATACTCCCACAGGAGCAGTCCTGGAGAGCAGCAACTCCCAACATCCACCTCTATAAATACACATACATATAACTATGTGTAGGGTATATATGTACCTTCTACACACATTTCTAACAGAAATGTTTCCTTGCATGCAATTTTCATTGATATAAAACACCAGGTTCAACAGATGGATATACATTAGAAAAAGATGCCCATAGACACACTAAATGGAAGGTGGGAAGAGAAATTTCACTGGCCCTTCGGTCAAAGATTCTATCAACTCTTAACTTATAAGCAAGACAGTAACGCTGAATAAAAATACACAAATGCGAAGAAAAGACAGAAAAGAAAAAAAAATCTATCCTGATTTTGATGCCTGAATTCCTCTGAGAACTCAAAAATTTGGAAAAGAAAAGTTCTCTATGTGCTTCCTCATCACACGCTTCTCCTTGTCTAGAAGGATTCATCAGCTGCACTCCAGTAGAACACACTGGCTTCTCTACCTCATCAACCAGATGCATCTGATTTCCAATCTCCTCCTGACATAAAGAGATTACGTCTTCTGTATACATCTGTAATTACACTGTATATTTTGGATATTACAAGCAACTATTTTCATTTCACCTTAGCCAATTAATAGTGATTTCAAGGTACATTGGCCAGCATGCAGGTACTCCTCATTAAAAAGCGTGTGGCAAACTGATAAGCCAGGACATGGTTAACTCCTTAGCACGTGATATTTTTCCTCAGCACATCTTCTAATGTATCCAAAGGGTGGTTGCACCCCAAGAGCTGAACTGCCAGCTGAAGAGCTCTGCCACAGCAGCTCTGTGAAAGCAAAGAAAGGAGAATCTGCAGGTGACTGGTGATGACCACCAAAGCTTATTCACATGCAGCAAGATGGTGGGGAGGAGCAATACGTGCCTGAGGAGGTCCAGACGAGTCAAAGCTGTTTAGGTTCAGCAGAAACTGGAGCTCAAGGGTCCTCAAGCAGGAAAGAGGGTGCTAGGCTAACAGCCTGGGCAGGGAGCTCATTCTGGTTATCTGCCAATACACAAATTATACCAAGTGGTGTAGAACAGATTTCAAAAGGACAGGGGGAAAGGCAGACAAGTCGGCATCCACAGTCCCTAACAGGCTCCCAACTGGTGTTGAGCATATTGTTTGGATAACACCTAACCACAGACTCAAATTCTCTCACATATAAAACTGAGTAAGTTCAGGTCTCCAAACAGTCAACGAAGAACTGAGGAATCCATGGAAAGAGGACATCATCATCATCATCATCCACTCTCTCAGCTATCTTTTGAAAGGAAAGCTCCTTTCCTCAAAACTGAAGCATCTTCTAGGTTCTGATTTCAGGAGCTAGTTTCAAGTCACGAATTCAAAATGAAGAGACAGTTCTCTACAATACAGAATATTAACCCACGAGCCTAAAAAAAACCAAACCAAAACAAAAAACCCAACCCCATTAACAAACAAAATAACAACTAAAACCCCCAAACCCACCAGGCAGCTGCACTTACATTACTCTTTGTATTTCTTCCCACCCAACATGCACATTTTCAGAGACCTTGTTATAAGAACAAAGCACGGGGTCCATCCAACAAACTTGGATGTTGCAAATTCTGGTTGAGGCCTGTACCCTCAGCAGTACTGTCAAGTGTTGCAATAAGCAGATCCTCCCAGTAAGGCACAGGGACAGAACTATAAAAGTATTGAAGTATCACAATGTGTAGAGAATTATAGGAATAAAGTTCATTAAAAGGTGCTATTAGCTAAATTCCCTACACGGTGAATGGGAGTAGGAGCATAAAGTGATGAATGGGAGAAAAAAGAGGATGTAAGTCAGCAGAAAATCCTGAGGAGTGAGATCTGACAAAATCTTGTTTTAAATGCAAAAAAACTCTAAACATCCATCCTTCCTCTACACACTATGCCAGAAAGAAAAACACATTTTTTAGAAAAGTAGTTTTCCTTCCTGAAAAATGACATCATAAAAAGTTGAAAGGTAAAAACAATCCTTTCAAGCTGCTTAACACAAGCTTATGTTTCCTGTCATTGGAGGACAACACAAGATCCACGCAGCATCGGTACAGCATCACAACTTTCACCACTGTTCTCTCTCACAGAGTTCTCATCATCTCCCTATGCTTCTCATACACCAGCTATAATGAAAATACCATTGTCAAATTTTCCCTTTAAAATATACTGAGAGCAAAATGGCACTCCTTATGCTGGACCTATCTTTCAACACTCTTTCTGCCACATAACTTGGGCTTCCTTGTATTTCCAGGTAAACTGTACCCTGGACTTTTCAGAGTAAAGGTCTCATTTTGTTCTTTGTGAAATACCTTTCTTGATAAATAACAAAGCAATGTAAATATGCATAACAGGCAGCAACGTCAGATCTCACTGTGTTAGCCATAATATATTCACTTACTTCCAATTCATGACTGATAGATCTTTGCTTAACATGCCCTTAAAAGCATCAAGAACAGAAACGCCACAACTTTACTGAGTAACCTCTTCCCATACTTTGCTATTCTTCAGTGGTATTATTTGTAGGACAAGAATCCGGTTATTTTGGGCTAGAAGATGCTAATGAGCTGCACACAATGCCCTTTGTAAGGCTACAACACAAAGACCATCTGTGTTTGACAGAGGAATGGAGTGCACAAGCAACTTGCTGCAGGTCTGCAGAGAAGACACCTCTCACCTGTGTGATATGCCTGGGAATGCAGGCAAGCCTCAGCAAACTCTGCTTTTTTTCCTCTCAGTGCTGGAGGGATCAGGAGTTCCTGTGACATGCTGCACGTGATGACAAGTGCAATTTCCACATGAGGTAGCTGAACCATTCATAAGCCACAGTCTTCAGCTGCATATCAGCACGTTGCTTACACAGAAACAATCCCTGCTGGCATGGAAACTTGTACACAACAACCCGAAGACCATCGGACAAAACAAAACAAAAAGAAAATTATCTTGTGCAGCAGGCCAAGCAGGCAGCAGCAACAGCTTCAACAATTAAATGTCTAGCATTATTTTTTTCGTATTGAGATTTCCTCCATAGATAACTCAGAACACAAAACGGGGCTCCTGACCTAACTTCAAATAACTGCAGGCCCATATTCAGAACTCATGGTATGTACCACTTATGCTCAGTACTCAGTATCACTTATGCTTCCAAGGGATGCTGGTAACTGCTTCCTTCAAACAAGGAGGACAGGACAAGTCAAATGGCAGCACAAAAATGTAGCCAATATTTACAGGGGACCAGTGACGAAAAGTTTTTTTCCAGTTACTACAGCTGTTGTTTTAGTTACAGGTTAATTTTAATGTACAAGACCCACCTAGAGGAAAGTCACAGTCCTCCCTGCCCTGTTAGCAAGAAGCTGAAACTCACTGCCTATCTGGCAGCTTTTGTCAACCAGTCAGGATCATAGAATCATAGAATCAGCTGGGTTGGAAAGGACCTCTGAGATCATCAAGTCCAACCCTTGATCCAACCCCGCCGTGGTTCCCAGCCCATGGCACTGATGCCACATCCAGTCTCACCTTAAAAACCTCCAGGGATGGAGAATCCACCACTTCCCTGGGCAGCCCATTCCCATGGCTGATCACCCTCTCTGGAAAGAATTTCTTCCTAATATCCAACCTAATGGTCACAATACCACCAGGTTGACCTGAAGAACCGTGGAACGAGATAGGAAAGCAAACTAATTGCAAAATTCTATGAGGATGGGAGGAGGCACAACAGTGTAAAGAAGCTTCTGCTGCTTGCACAGTGACTTTGCAGTGAGACAGTAACCTCTGTTTCTTTTGCTTCTTCATGCTGAATACCTGTCAACGCAGAATTCTAGCCATAAGTAGGAAAAAGTTTCTTTCCCAAGAAAGCTTCCATAGAACAAATAATGCTTGTTAAGAAAGACAGAGAGCCTTTTTACCAGGGCCTGTAGTGAAAGGGCAAAGGAACATGGTTTTAGGCTGAAAGAGGGTGGGTTTAGAATGGACATAAGGAAGAAAATTTTATTATGATGAGGGTAGCAAGACACTGGAACAGGTAGCCCAAAGAAGTTGTGGATGCCTCATCATGAGGGGTCTTCATGGTCAAGTTTCTTTGAGCAACCCTATAGCAGCCTTCCAGTACCTGAAGGGAGCCTACAAGAAAGCTAGAGAGGGACTTCTCACAAGGGCTCATAGCTGTAACTCTAAGGTACAATTTTTTCCTGTAGAAAAGGAAAAACTACTTTCATACTACATCTAGTATGAAAGATGTAATGGATATGACACTGGCATATTCTTCCAAGTGGAGAGTGCACAATGCTAAAGATTTCCAGCTTCATTGATCACAAGCTCAACTCAATATGGCTAGGAGGAACAAGTGGTTTTGCCTCTCAGGAACATGCAGTGTTTACACGACCATGTGCTTTTCCAGTCCATTTATTTAATTATTAGGCCTCTTTTGAGACTTATAAGCAAAATAAAACTGCTTGGCATTGCTTAGACAAAGAGAAACTAAATAGAATAATGAAGCCCACAAGGAATCTACGTTCACCTCTTCAGCTCCCCAAGCTGGCAGATCACAAGGCACAAGTTTTCAGAATTAGCTCCTAAAATCTTGAAACTTCTTCGGCCTTTCCAGAAAAATAATCTTTCATGTGAAGAATACAGATAAGAGACCAGTCCAAAACAGAACAGCTTCTCAACTGGGCCTGTGGCAGATCTGTAGTCTCTCAAGAGTCAACTCACTCAACAGGCACACACTGCTTTTTGTACTGAACACAAGCATCACAGTCTGGTTGTCCAAGTAATAACAAGTATTTGAGGCTGAAAAAGCTATTCACAAAAGTGATTCAGCATGCAAAACTCTTGAGCTGTCACCAGATATCATCATGTCTCAGGAGACTCTAGGGAAATAGCAGGCCAAGTGACAGAAACAGAAAGGAAGATTTCTGTTATATATCCACAGCTTCAGGTCCAAAGTAAGACCAGAGAAAGCAACACAGTCACCAAGACAACTTAACACATGCATGTTTAGGAGCTGAAGGACCTGGACTGGTCATCTAAGGCAGTGCCTTCCAACTTTTCCATCTCAGCCACATGGCTGCTGCTCTCTCTTCTTTCTCACCTCCCACCCTAAGTCCTGTATCCTTGTGTCTCTGACACACATACAGGGACACTGCCTCTGGAAGTGATCATTAGTCCCACTTCCCAGGACTTCCCAGGACTTCCTTCCACAGGCCTTGTGCAACCCAGGTTTGCTCACCAGTTTGAGGCTGGGTGGAACTGAAATTCTTTGTCATCGCACTCTTACACAGACACAACTACCTCTGTGCCAGATATTGTAGCATCTCTGAAATTTGGTCCCTCCTAATAAAACTTTCTCATTTCTTTTGTGGATTTGGGTTCCAGCATTTACATTTCAAGCTGTCGCTGGCACGATCCCGGTTCTGCCTTACATACAAAGCAGGACAAAGCATTTGCTTTACAGGCAAAACATGCTCTGCTTTGTTTAATGCTCTCCCTACCTTTCTGCCTCTTCTGCTGAAAACAGCAGTCAGTGCTGCAGACTTCTAGACCCTATCTATCAGTACCCAACAAAATGCTTTGCCTGAGAGGCTATCACAATGTCCACAATTTCTAGTCATGTTCCAGGGTCCTCATGTAGTAGACATAAACAAACAAAAAAAGGTAACAAGTTTCTGGCCAAAAAGTGACGTTGTGATGCTACGTTACCTCCAGTGATGCCTTTAGGGCAAAGTGCCTCCAGTAACTTCCCGGCAGCCACGCATGAATCAGTGACCTAATCCCTCAGCTGTACAACACCACATCATTTCTTCCAGCAGCAGGGAGGGCTAAACATCCCAGCTCTGTCCTCTCTGTCACAGCAGACCTGCAAGGCACGAGCAAGTGCTGATGCACACGCAGCAGGCCTTGAATTTTCCAAAAAACATGGGCTCACTGAGTGCCCACCACACAGTACACCCACACAAATTTGCCGACCCACACTGCACCAGGGAGAGGAACCCAAGAGGAGGCTGCTTTTACCAAATCAATTTGTGCAGGCTGCTCCAGACATCTCCCTTCCTAAGGGACTTTCAGATACTGATGACACTGTGCAGACTCCTCAAAAACACACAGCTAGAAGCCAGGCCACAAAATGCACAAACAGTTTTTGTTAAAGTGTAGGCTTGACAGCTTTGATTGAAATCTTCACTTCCCTTTGAACAGAATAGAAAGAACACACAATGAGTGCAGAGGATGTACAAAAAAACCAGTGTGAGGAAAAGAAACAAAGAAAAGCCTCAGTCCATCTATCCCACCCCAAAAAAACAAGAGCAAAATCTGCTCTATGTTGGAAACTCCCATAAGATATCTTGATTTCAAGCCACTGAATGCATACACAGGTAGTTATGACTCTGAGAGAGTAACACACAACTGATTTTAAGAAACTAGAGCAAAACTGGAGACTGTGATCCATGATATATTAGAATGTAATATAGCATATCCCATCAACCAGTGGTACAGGGCAAGCTGGTATGCTTGGAACTCTTCTGTCTTCACAGTAGATGGTTCCACTGCAGAGATTACTAGCACATCTCTAAACCAGTTCATCCACTGTTTAGAAGGTTGGGACAGAACAAAAGAAAGCAAGGTTTAAAGCAAGAGGGATAGTGAAAAATAGGGACAGAAATATGAACTTTAGTAGGAACCTCAGGATACACAAAGCACACATTCCATTAGGTACAAAAAAAAAAGATGGCTTTTAAAAACAGAGGAAGAACAATCACCTACCTTTCAAAAGGGGCTGGAAAGTTGGAATTTCCTGCAGTTTTATGACATCTGGATCATTGCTGACGTTCCGTGAGGATTGTGTTCCTGGGGCTACCACCACAATGTCGTCCATTTTCGCGCGTTGCTTGGCTGGCAAAGGAGATGCAAAGGAAGGATATGGGAGGGAAAGGGAACAACCAAATTAATAGGCAGATTCCATCAGAACCCAACCCTACGTGAATATTGCTCTATTTAACATTTTACAGCTACGCTTTTTATAGCACGAACACATTACCGAGATCACCGGAAGACTCTAAGCTCCTTTCTCTCTTTCCAAATCGGGTGACAGCTGATTCTGAAACACCTGCACCACTGACACCCTCCCGACTCCTCCTCCCTCCGCTCCACACCCCGTCGCCCGCTGCGCTCCCTCCCACCTCTCCGGCTCTGCCTCCCCCGGCCCGGGCGGTGCCCCCTCGCCGGCACAGGAAGGGCCGGGCCGGGCCGGCGCTGCCTCCCA
>NW_020897850.1:321022-363421 GCF_003984885.1 Neopelma chrysocephalum | reverse complement strand
GGGGGGACAGCCCCGTTTGCCGGGGGGGGACAGCCCCGTTTGCCGGGGGGGGACAGCCCCGTTCACGGCGCCCTGTCTCTGCCTCCCCTCCCTCCCTCTCTCTTCCCCCCCATCCCTGCGGGGCGCCGGGCACCGACCTGCGGCGCTGGGCTCGCCCGGGCGGCTCTCGGCCTCGGCGCTCTGCTCCGCTCCCATGGCGGTGGCCGCTCGCTCGTTCCCCGCCTCCCGCAGCGCGGGGGCAGCGCCGCGGCCGCCGCCCGCCCGCCCACGGGGTTCCGGCGGCGGCGGTGCCGGGTCACGGCGGCTCCGCCCGCGGGCGGGGCCTGCGCTCGGGGCCGCCCAGCGAAGGGGGGGGAGCGGGAGGGTCTCTCTGGCCTCTGCCTGGGCCTCTCGGGCCGGGGCGGTGCAGAGCATCCCTTGTCTGCTCGGGCAGGAGGTTGAGGGAGGCGATGTTGCTCCGCCCTAGTGAGACCACAGCTGGAGCACTGCTCCTCAGCTCCTCAGTAGACCTACTGGAGAGGGTCCAGCAGAGGCCACAAAGATGCTGAGAGGTCTGGAGCATCTCTGTTATGAGGAGAGACTGTGGGAGCTGGGCCTGTTTAGTTTAGAGGAGAGAAGGCTGATAGGGGATCTCATTAATGCATCATCATGGCCGGGCTTGACGAATGAAGATTTGGGAAGGGCTCTACCCACGTTTGTTGCAAGCGCGTTGGTGGCTAAAAAGGCCAATATGAGAAAGGCATGTCCGGTTGCAGAAGGCACAGCAGAAAGACTCCTTAGGTGGTAAATTCTGCAAGGCTCGATTCTTTCTGCATTGTCTTTTCTCCTCGAGGGTGATCCTGCGTGCTTTCTCAAAAGCATCAGCAGCGTTATAGATGGTGTGTCTCCAGGCCTCCCGATTGGAGGCCAGAGTAGACCATTAATGCATATAAATATCTCAAAGGCAGGTGCCAAGAGGATGGTGCCAGAGGCTTCGGTGGTGCCCGGCAACAGGACGAAGAGTAATGGCCATAAAGTAAAACACAAGAAGTTTCATCTCAACATGAGGAAGAACTTTACACTGAGGGTGGCAGAGCACTGGAACAGGCTGCCCAGGGAAGGCAGGGAGTCTCCCTGTCTAGAGACATTGAAACCCACCTCGATGAGTTCCTGTGTAACCTGCCTTTAATGACCCTGCCTTGGCAGGGGGGTTGGACTAGGTGATCTTCAGAGGTCCCTTCCAACCCTAACAAACCTGTGATTCTGGGATTTCTTTAATTGCATATATTAATTATTCTCTGCTAAGACAAACATGCCAAACCCCAGACAGCTGGGCACGGAGCAGTCTGGGCAACATCCATCACCAGCTGCCTTATATACAAGTGTGCCAGGAGTGAGGGAAAAGCAGCCCAGATCAAAAGTTCACAGAGAGGTCAGCCTTAGGAAAAAAGAAAAAAAAGAAAGGAAAAAAAAAAGCAAACAGAAAACACACAAGTGAAAATGAGAAGGAAACATACTTTGAGATTTCAGACTTACTGCTTTCATATTTGACAGTCAAATCAGCAAAGGCATCATGCAAGTGTCTATGACAGAAGAATTGTCTCTAATAGGACCAGCACTGGTGCTTCTGAACAAGCCTGTTCTCTGCTCATGCACGAAGCCCAACATCATCAAAAGCTCTGCACCAAACTCAGCACCATTTTTCTTGGCTGCCTTTGCTAATTGTCACAAAGATTTAATTTAACACAAAAAATGAGAACCTCAGCCCAATCCAACATCACCTTTTGCTAGCTATAGGCTGTATGCTGTACTATGTACTTTGGTAACCCAATAGAATAGGTTACAATAGAAGTTCATCCTATCTGTGCCCAAGTGTTTCATCATGAGCATTGGCTCTCAAGCAGAGAGGTGCTCTACAGAAGCAGGAAAACACCTTTAGTGACTTAGCACCATAACACAGAGTTGGGGGTCCCTCCATTCTCCCTCTCTCAGCCTCCCTTCCTTCCCATCTCAGTGGTGAAGGGAGCACAGCAGCTGCTGTGCAAGGCTGGCACTCTCCTAGCCAGCAGACAAGGTTTCTGCAGAGCTTTTGATGGACCTTGGCTTCCCTGCACCTCAGCAGCCTGACAGATTTGCTTCTGGTCTCCTCAGGGAGGCTGAGCACCTGCCCCACAGGAAGAGCAGAAATCAGCCATGGTGGCTGGAGCGGGGCAGTCGTGTTATCCCCGGTATCTCTTCTGCCCTGCTCATATTATAGATCACATCAGCCCTTCTCATATTCCCATAATCATCTGTGCCTGTCCCACCACAGCAGTCTCTGTGTATATTTTCACATTCACTATCATTACAGTACCCTCACACTATTAACACTATCCCAAAAGTTCTGGTAAAGAACAAGTGTCCTCACCCTCACCACCAACCCAGACAGACCTCTAGCCTTATTTTTCAGCTTCTTTCTGCTTGGCTTCTACCACCACCACCACTCTGTAAGCAAAGGCAGGTGGCAGATGCAACTTTGTCTAACATACAGTAGGAGTAATACCTGGGCTTGCTTTTAGTATTCATTCCCATTGTCATTCACTGTGTGATGCACTTAATAGGTGACACCTTAAGTGTTCACATTCTCTTACAACTTTTTCTTTGAACAATGAATGTTACCAGTTTACCAAAAGAGAAATGCCTGGCTAGAAACATTTTCTTAAACAAGTGCAGCCGAAAATTTCAGATAAAAACACCCCACCAAGAATGTGAGAATCACAACCAAACATTAGGAATTGCCCCAAAATAGCCATTTGATGCAAAATGTGATGGTGGGCTCAGTCTCTTAGAACAATCATGTCCAAAAAAAAGCCAAAACCCAGCCATATTAACCAAGGGGACTGACTGGGCATTAAGAACATCCATCCCTTGGCATCTAACCATTATAATATATAAAATAACCTGCCCTTTGGTATCTCTTCAGGTAATGTACCATCTCTAAAAAGAAAATGTCTTTTATTTACAGGAAACTATAAATAAATAAATAAATAAATAAAATATCTCTTTCCTGAAAAAGAAGGAATATGTCCTATAATCCTTTTATTCTTTGCACTCCTTTGTCTCTGGGCTACTTTTACTCCTAAACACCACCCCAAAAATAATAAGAAAAAAATTAAAAAGAGGAAATGAAACATTTCCAAGCAAAAACATTACTTAAGCAAGCAATTTCACAGAGACAGCTGAGGGAAGAATGGCTAAGCCACCAGTCCTAGTATACAGGCTATTGTGTACAACTCCCATTCTGCAAACACCCTGTGCTTGGCTGTGTTTGAACAGGATTACTCAGGTAGCAAGGAGTCTCTTACACAGACATGGAAATATGTCCATGTCCGTTTAGTCCAGGATATGCATATTAATCACTTTCATTACAGCCTCCAAAAACAGATCTGACTGTGGGCAAAACCACAACAGCCTGACCAACCAAGAATTTCACCGTGTGGTTTCGTCTTTGTGTCCGATGCTCAAGGAAGAGCCCTTGGTGCCGGCAAGCAGCTGGAGGAGTGGGAACACCCCTGCAGCCCCGCCGGGCAGGCAGAAGGGCAGCCAGGCAGGAGAAGGGCAGGCAGGGAGGCAGGAAGGCAGATGGGCAGGTAGGTAGGTAGGTAGGCAGGCAGGCAGGTAGGTAGGCAGGCAGGTAGAAAGGCAAGAAGGAAGGCAGGAGAAGGTCAGGAAGAGGGCAGGTAAGCAGGTAGGTAGGCAGGAAGGCAGGCAGGCAGCTGGCAGACAGGCAGGTAGGCAGGCAGGCAAGAAGGAAGGCAGGAGAAGGACAGGAAGAGGGCAGGTAGGCAGGCAGGTAGGTAGGCAGGCAGGTAGGTAGGCAGGCAGGTACGTGGGCAGGCAGGTATGTGGGCAGGCAGGTAGGTAGGCAGGCAGGCAGATAGGTAGGTAGGAAGGCAAGAAGGAAGGCAGCAGAAGGGCAGGAAGAGGGCAGGTAGGCAGGTAAGCAAGAAGGAAGGCAGAAGGGCAGGCAGGGGGCAGGCCGGGGGGGAGGAGGAGGAGGAGGGCAGGCAGGCGGCCCGGACCCGCCTCCCGCGGTCCCTCCTCCCGGACGTGCCGGGACACCCGCGGATTCCCTGATCCGCCCTGCCGAGCCCGGCCGGGCCCTGCCGCTGCCTTCCCGCCAGCGGGCGGCAGGGGGGACAGCCCGAAGGTGCCCCCAGAGACACCTCCCCGCCCGGGGAGCAGAGGAGGCACCTCGGCGCGGCTCCGGCGACAAACCCGCCCGGAGCGCCCTCGGAGCCCCCGCCCCGCTCACCATGTCCCGGGGGGGCAGCCGGTGGCCGGTTCGCCTGCTGGTGATCACCTGCGTGATGGCCGGGCCGTCCCTGGCTCAGGAGTGTTCCGCGGAGAGAATGGAGAACTCCATCATCGATATAGACCTGTCTCTGCCCCGGGGCGTGCGGGGCGCGGAGCCGCTTCGCGTCCCCAGCGCGGGGGTTTGTGCCCGCGCCTGCTGCTCCGGGGACGGGCTCGCAGGTAACCTCGAGGGGCCGCCTTCTCCGCCAGCGCCTACCAGCGCCCGGGAAATTACTTCTGGGGTTCGGGCTGGCGTGGTGTTCAGCCGCTCTTCTCCGTGTTCAGCATAGGAACGTCAGTTTATCCTCTCGTTCGGGTTTGGGTGGTACCCGCTTGCGGCTGCTACCCTCTTTTGCCGAGCGTGATGTTGGATCTCAGCGCAGGACCCCCGGGGTGTTCAGGGAAATAGTTGCATCGTAGAAACTGTGGTAGTTTTAAGCGTTAAAAACTCTCAGATCCCCAAAGCCTAAGATGCCTTGGCTGCGTTTAGTAGATGTGCTACAAAGTGAGTGATATTTTGCACTGACATTTTTCTATTTAATTTTAGCCAAAAATAAGAATGCTTACCCTTCTCTGTGATGGTTGGTTTGCATCAAGCTCTTGGAGCAGTAGGAGGCAAAGCAGCAAGTAGAAACTACAGGGGTAAAGGTGACCCTCCCAAGCAGCAACAAGACAAGCAATTCCTGGGATGTGGTAGGGAAAAATATATAAATAATTTTCTTCCCCAGGAGTTTACCAAGGAGGTTTTCAGATTTATCAGGATTTGTAAGTGAGAAATTGTTATATAAAGTGGTGCTGTTGTGTTACAGGTAAGGGGAAGATGAGGGATTAGACTCATCATTTCCCCAACTTTATTTGTACAGGAAGAAGAAGGTGTGACCTTTCGTATTTTGGCCCTAGGCCATTCTTTTGTAGCCCTTGGCTGTTTTTCCTGTAGGGATGTTATGAGTTAGTAGTTTTCCTCTTACTCATATGAAGAAAAATTAACGAAATAGAGCTCATTATCATACTGCTATAAAAGTTCTTATTGCTGAAACACACATTTATTATGTTTTGCAGGAGACAAGAAGTGTAATTTGGTGATTTTTTATGCTGGAAGAACAAAAGCACATCCAAACTGCTACCTCTTTTACTGCCCTACCACAGAGGCTTGTCTGATGAAACCTGCAACAGGACTTGTGAGCTACAAGATAACTAGAGGTAAATAATAGTGAGATTATTTAATAATAATAATTTTAATAATAGCCCCCACACTAGAGGACTTTTCCACCTGTGAACTTTCAGTAGTGGCCAGAAAATGGATTTTTGTGTGTTTTTAGTAAAATGTTCTAAGCCAAACCCAATAAATTGAGAATGTTGCTCCTTTGCTTTGTAGAAAATGGAGGAGCAAGTATGTGGTGAGCTTATTTGTGGGCCCAGCTTCCTGCTCGGAATAACATCATGACCCTTATAAAATCCCTTCACATTAGATTGAGAACTCCTCATCATTTGCCCTTGCTTAAAACAAAAAGAAGCTGCTGCCATACTGATATATATTCAAGAAGGAAGATTGCCTGGATGTAACGATGGAGAGTATCACTGAAAGCAGTGGAAATACCATGCCCTTTTTAAAGGGCTCATGTTACACTGATGAATAATTGGCAATGGTAATCATTATTTTTCTGTTTTCAGTAAGGGAACCTGAAGTGCAGAAGCAAACTTTCTAAACTGGAAGCTTTATGGTGTATGGGCTGCACACTCAGGAATTTCTCGCTCTCTGTCATAGGCTGTGGGATTTTTAATGGCAAGGCAGGTTTGTGGATTGACTTGCACCAGACCTGTTTGAACAGCTCAGATAAGAGACTGATAATTAGTCTGTCCTGCCAAGAGTTTACAAGGTGGTTTCAGTGTGGCTGCTTGAGAGAGCAAAAATTTCATATTTCCAGAAACTGAACTCCTGCTGAAAAAGAGAACTTTTCCAAGAGGAACTATTTGCAAGGAGCAACAGCATGATATATGGAAAGATTACTCATATAATGTTACCAAGTGTTTTTGTGCAAGCACAGTCACACAGGAATTGTGCAAAAGCAACGTGCAACAAATGAACTGCATGCCTGTAAAATTATTATTATAACTACTCTTTCCTCCAGCTCTTTCTCCCCTACAAGAATATCAGGGTTTCAAACAAAGAAACAAGAAATGTAATTATGCTTTTGCTTTCATTCTGCATATATAGTACAATGCTGAGTGAACAACTCGATTGCAAATACTACATCTCTTTCATTTTGCAGTTTTTAGCTTCTGTGAACATTGAATTAGGGAAAGATTATGCTAGCTTGTTTACCTTATGTTCCTGATAAGTTTTCAAAGGTAGCACCTGAGCAGTGTCAGTACCGACAAACATTTCAAACTTTGTTCTTTCATATGTGGTTACACTGAAAACCAGAATAAAAGGGGGAAAGATAATTTATTGGTAATAAAGCAACTTAAAATACTGATGCTACATTAGTAATAAAATTTAGCTTTTTCTTTTTTTTTTAACTATCCTTGTGGCTGCTAATGAATGGAAACAACCTACGGCTTGTGAAGTAAAACATGTTCAGGAGGTGTTTAGTTTGTTTTTTAAGAGTGACAACATGAAGTTTGGGTTCTAATGAAACATATTGGATTTGAGATATCAGAAAGACCATTTTATTTTTTTCAGCTCCTTTTAAAGTTTGAGTCATATAGTGCCCTTGTTCTTTCTTACCAACAAATGTCTATCCTAATACCCAAGCTGTACCTTGCATGTGACAGTTTTGGGCCACTGCATCTGGGAGCTTGTAGTTTAAAATGGAGACAAAAAATACTATAAAATCAATGTTTGATGGAAGATTAAGATAAAATTGTGCCTGTGATTCAAATGAAGTATTTGCTGTACTCTTTAGCGTTGCTAGCTTTTTGGTTTGTTGTTTTGGGGTTGGCTTTTTTTGCATTTCATTTTTTTTTTGTGGCTTTTTAAGGCTGGGAAAGATATATTAAAACAGCAGCCAAGTAGGCTTCTTTACATGTAAGTAAAACTGAAATATGTCCATCCCTCTAGATAAGAGATCCTACTTGAGAAAAAAGTGATAATGAAAATGTAATGAGCTTTTTTTAAATTTATTTCAATTCCACTGCAATTAACAAACCTCTTTTTTTCTATGATAAAAACAAATGAGTGAGAGTCAGAACTATTTGAGAGCATGTTCCCTTTTAAATGTTCTGTGCAGCAGCTGAATTGTTATAGATATATAATGTATTTTTATATTATAAATATAATTATAAATCATATCTATATACATGTATAGATATATAAAATCTGAATGAACAATTAGCCAGTATTTCCAAGAGCTTGTGTTTACCCAAATACTTTCTGTAGTACTGTGTAAAATCAGGTATCTGCTAGGATTATAATTTTTATGGTATTTCTGTCACATGACACTGTTGTTCTTCTTCTTCCAAATTCTATTAAATGACATCAGCCACCTGTTTTGCAAGGAATACATATCAGCTTCCGGAGAAATTTATAAAATGTAGTCTGCTTCTCATGGAGGTCTTCTCTGCCAGTACCTCACATACTCTTGGAGCAGTGTCTTCAAGCACAGCAGGAACTCAGTTCATTCCTACAAATCAGTATGTGTATAAAATGTCCTATAAAATGGAGATATTATTGCCACCTTGTATCATAAAACAATTTTTGAATGTGAATTGAATTGTGTCAGGGTGCTTGGACATTACAAGAAAGGGCTGTATCTAATCATATTAACCAGCTGGAAACGTACATCTGACAAATAAAATTGGTAAAAGTGACATGGATAATATCTACTTCTTAACTCACAGAGGCTGAGAATGGTTTGAAGGCAGTGAGCCTGTTCACTCTGCTTTTCACCTCTAAATAAATGCTTACATGCCTGCAATGTAGGTATAAACTAATCACACTGGGATGATCACTCTGCAGAGGAAAATTCTGTAAGAAGTTGCAGTCATGGTCTGATGTGACCAGGCTTGAGGCTCACAGGTATTATGATGTAGAATTTAAAGGTCACTGTGTATATTTTAAAGAAAAGAAGTTCATGAGGCCTCAGTTTCCTTAGTCATTACCTCCTGGAGCTCCCTTATATCTCTCTTTCTAAGTAATACAAATTGAGTAAGCCTATGTTAGTCAAAAATAGATTTAATAATTAAATACTGGTATTTCTGTTTCCAGACACCCATGCCCCAGAGGATGAATCCATCAAAACTGAGAACTTTTCTTCAAATGAGTATTCTTTGTCTTTGGATGCAGGAACCTTTTTTTCTCACCCTCAGAATAGCCCTCAGAATCATACTGGCACTTGGCAACAATCTGTATTTCATCAGGCATCTGAACCCGTGAACCACATAGGCAAGCATTTAGACAACACTGAATTTCACACAGATTTTCCTGAATCTCAAAGGGCAAAACAGTCTGAGAGCTTAGATTCCATCCCAAGGCAGAAAGCAATGAATCTGCCACCAAACATGTTTTCTGCTGTTCAGATTGGGAACCCCACTGCTTTGTTCCCCACCGCTCAGCCCAGTGCTCCTGAAACCAGCAGCACTGCTCTTGCTCCTCTGCCTGCAAGTCCGGCCCAGTTGGAATTTCGTACAACCTCTCTGCATCCTGGTGCTGCTGAGCCTGCAATCACCACCACCACAGCCACCTCTTCGCCTACCACAGCCACTGGAGCTAAACCTGGTGTCCCTGTCACCAGCATCGCTGTTACTCATGTTCCTCTTTCCAGTCCCACAACTTCTACAACCGAGCGGGTGACCACAAATTCCAGATCTGCTGCTGCTCCATCAGGGCTGAGGACTCCAGCCACGTCTCCTGAGCCAGCAGTTGTCTCTTCCAGTGATGCCAGCCATGTAACCCTCCCCTCTTTTTCAGGTTTCATTCTCTCTACCAGTGATTCCCCCACATCTTCCCAAAATGACCTTCAGGGTTATGACCCATCTGGCTCCGAAAGCTACCTGTCAGAGGGTGTTCTGGGAGGGAAAGGTGGTGTTCAGCTGGGGGAGAAAAGCAGCCTTCTAGCAGCTTTGCTTTTTGGGGTGATGTTCTTGTTGCTGGTTATTGCACTGACAGGGAAAAAAATACATGAATCTCTTCAGAAGAGGCATTATACCAGGCTGGATTACCTGATCAATGGAATGTATTCTGATGTCTGATGGGGAGAGGGAATAAAATTTTGAGGATCATGTCACTTTTGAGAGGGCGACTCTGAAATGGAACAGTAGATACTGAAATCTCAGAAGAGGATGGATTCCTTTTTTCTCCTCTAATGGCAAAGCAGAAGGCAGGATATGGGTTTGGTGGGGAAAAGAAATGCTCTTTCTACGCTGAACTATAATGTCTGTCATTTTTGATTTATACTAAATCCTGAGAATAAACACTCAAATCCAAGTTAAGCTAAGAAGGTCTTATATTTAAGGAGAAAAAGCATTTCATGAGCTTAATCTGTACTGTGACAAGATTAGTGAAATAGAAGTACACCTAATAAATTGAGTACCTGTGCAGCACGTGGGCGTTTTCAGTGCTGTTTGCACCAAATGCCAGAGTGTTACATGATTGCCTGGCAATCCTATTTCCTCAATTTGTAGCTTAAAAGGAATACTTAGTAATAGAGCTTTGCATCCAAATGGTTTTAGGTACAAACAGTAAAAATTATATTACATATAACATAGCTTAATTTTCCTTTTCTACATACGGTTTATAGTTATATACACAGAAAGGTGTGGGCTCCCTTTGCTGAACATCTACCAAGAGGTAAAAAAGTTTTAGAGAAAAATGGTGACTATGTTGCTGGAGGGTGCACATCTCAAAGGAGTTTCCTGCAGTCAGCAGGAACAGATGAACAAGGTTGCATTATCTTCATGCTTCTGGCATGCACCTGCTTCCCTCCCTAGTGGCTCTAGAAAGGACCATGTGTTTCAGTGCTGGACTTGCTGTCCCTCCTGAACACACAGAGCTCTTGCTGGCTCTCAAAGCACACCCTCTTCATTTCTAGGGTCCTCTTCGTGTGACTGGTAATAAGTATAGCAGCTTATTAACGGTTGGTCTTGATGATCTTCCAAGTTTTTTCCCAACCTAAGCAATTCTGTGATTATCTGTGTTTCCCTGACTGCAAAGTGAGAGGGCACATGAGCATCTACTGCTTGTGCCACAACTTCCAGTTCATATTATTTTAATTTCCCTCTGCATGCCCTCAGTCTAAACCTGTTTTTAGAATGAAAGGCTAGATTTCAAAGTATCCATGTCAGGCAGCATAATCAACAACAAACATCACGGCAGAGAAGGAAGGGTGCCTCCTGAATGCAAGGAAACAATTCTGTTACAAAATATGAAATGTGACTCACATCCAAGAGGTTGTTAGATCTGTCAAGCTTAGTGTGGTGGGAAGCAGGCGTGATCCAAAAATGGCCTCAAGGCAAGTTTTCTGAAAGCTCTAAGAAAATTCTCTGAAAATTCCATTATTCAGAGATCAAAGAAATGTCAAGAAGTTGAATTCTTACTATGGGGGGGGCTGCACATTGCTTTATAGGTACAAATCCAGCTGTTCTGTAAATGAAAAACATTCTGGATAACCTCTTAAAGGTGAACAAAATTACAAAAGAAAAGTATCTCAAATTCATCAGCTTGTTTGTTGACTGCATTTTGTTTAACCTCAGTGGATTTTTTTTAATAGACATTTTCAGAGGTTTCTGGTCAAGAAACATGATAAGAGGGAACAACATTTTTAGGAAATGAGTTCACAGACTGATAAGTACTAGGCCTAGCTGTAAAAATGCAGACACAGATCTTAGGTTGACCATAATTTACTCTCATAAGAACTAAAACTTCATGAGAAGCTTTCTACGTTGCAGGTGAGCTCACAGCAGCTTATTGCAGGAGAGGTGCTGAGAACAACCCCTGAATCCTCACTGTGCATTTCTGCTGTAATTTGTTGGAGGGAAAGATGGTTGCTATTAATTGATAAGGTTACAGTACAGTAGCAAAATGTTCAAGAGAAGACAAGCAGATACATCTCAAGGTTGTTCAGAGCACTGGGCATGTATTTAGCTGGAGAGGGGCATGTTACAAGGGCATATAGTGATAGAACAAGGGGGAATGGCCTTAAAAATGACAGAGGGCAGGTTTAAATTGGATATTAGGAAAAAATTCTTCCTGAGGGTGGTGAGGCACTGGAGAAGATTACCCAGAGAAGCTGTGGTTGCCCCATCCCTGGAAGGGTTCAAGGCCAGGTTGGAGGGGACTGAGCAACCTGGGATAGTGGAAGGTGTCCCTGCCCATAGCAGGGGGGGAGGAACAAGATGAGATTTAAGGTCCCTTGCAGCCCAAACCACTGTATGATTCTACAGTTTGACTAATATCATTAAAACATTGCCCTCCAACCCAAACAGCAATGCATGTCAAGCACAGTGAAAGGCAGAAGTAAGACAGAAAGGTGCACAAGTACCTTTGGTATTAATTTGGTGAGTGACTGGCCTTTCACAATACTTGAATAAAAGAACTTTACAGGAAAAACCTTTTTTTATGCTTGAGCAAAGACAATAAGATATTAGGCAGGTATACTGAAACACTTAAACCTTTTTTTTTTTTTTCCAATCCACTGGTTGTGTCAGATTAAGAACAAATTGGGAATTGTTAGGTGACCAGTTTGGATCTTTCTGGAGAGGCCTTTACAAGCTGTGTTTGAACACTAGAGGGCAACAATAGTTTATTTAATAGTTTTTATAGAATTGACATGTTCTGAGGATGAAAATTGAAAAAAGTTTTGATTAGTTCATTTTTTAACTTTCCAAACAGCGGATATTTCATTGCGAAAATATTTTATAGGAAAGCTTTTTGTTTTACTGGAAGGTCCTGGGGTGGAGGATTATATACACATGCTTTTGAAACATCTTACCATATCATACAGTGTAGAAGACAACAAAACTAAGCATATTATCTTCTCTATTTTAATAACATTAAATCAGATTGCATTATTAGTCATGTATTGGCATTTCCAGTAAACAGAGGAGAGAGAGATTTCCCATCATCCTTTTGATTATGATACTTTATTATATGCATTTTTTGAGCTTACTTATTTGTTTGGGTAATGCTCTTCTATTATGAATCAGAAAGGAGTGAGACAAAGTAACTGTAAAAAAAAATCCATCCAGTTTGTTATGCTTTTCAACATTAAAACTTCTGTGCTCTCTTCTATTTTTCCATTGTCATCTCCTCTGGTCTTAACCACATATGGAACTGGATCATCATGATGTGATGACAACCCACACACTGGGAATGGCTCTTTCTGAAGATAACCTGTTATGTTATGTCATGAGGCCAAAAGCTGATTGACTTTTACTAACTGGAGATTGTGATAACTGCTGTAGGTGCTTGGTTTTATGTTGTTGCTTTGTAGTGCTGAGCAAACATAGGTGTGTAAATATAGACTGTCATGAACAAGAGTGTTTTGGGTTATCATATGGTTAAAGGCAAATAGAAAGCCCAAGTTTTATAGCCACTGAAAACAATCATAAAGAAACAAATTGCAGATCCTGACAGTTGCTGCTTGTGAACTGGTGTTTCTCACTAGTGAAGACATTCCTGGGACTGTAGAATCACAGAGTATCCTGAGTTGGAAGGGACTCACAAGGATCATTGATTCCGAATGTTTACTCCACACAGGGCAAGCTTAACAATAAAATATGTGTTTAAGAGCATTGTCCAAACACTTCTTGAACACTTTCCTCTTTACTTTATATCGTCTTTTGTTTGCTAGGAATCGTGTTCCTAACATACAGTGACATTCATTTGGCTCCCTTTTCTGATGAGCAGCTGTACATGGAACACTACTCCAGAGCCAATTTTTCATAATTACTATTAATGTTATTTTATTTTTATCAAAGATTCAGTAGAGGTTAAAAGTTACATCAGTTCTTTGATTCAGCATAAACTATCTGTCAGCATTGGAAGAGAGTGATTTTATGTTTTCCATGTTCACTTCTGCTCTGGCCTATGGTCATAATGATGCAAGTGTGAAGGATCTCTCAGGAGTGCTAGAGTGGGTATCTTTTTGAAAGAGGAATTTTCTCCATGAGGAATTTTCACTGTGAGAAAAAGAGTTGGCTGTGAATCAGAATCAGAGAATCATTAAGGTTGGAAAAGACCTCTAAGATCATCAGGACCAGCTGTTAATCTAACACTGCTGCATCCACTGCTAAATCATGTCTCCAAGTGCCACATCTGCACATGTTTTGAACACTTCCAGGGCCAGTGATTCCACCACTTCCACAGGCAATCTGTTCCAGTGCTTGATAACCCTTTCAGTGAAGAAATTTTTTCGAATATCCAATCTAAACCTGCCCTGGTGCAAGTTGAGGCTATTTCCTCTTGTCCTGTCAGGTGCTATTGTGCCCTTTGCTACACCAAAGCATGGCAAGCTGTGGATGGTGATCTTAGCATTGCCTGAAGTCTCAGGTGTGTGAACACAGGAAAGATTCCTTTTTAATCTTCATGGAGATTAAGTATAATTCCCTTGTCTTGAAGAATTTCCAATTCGATAGTTACTTTCTGCCCACCTAAATTTTTCATACAGCTCTAGCTAGAAGTTGTGCTGCTTTTGCCTTGAACTGTCCTACTGCCACCATCCACTGTTGAGCTGTTGCTGTGCTATCTATAGGAGGAAACATTTGCAGCAATATTCTAATGAGGAGAAATAGAGATTACTCCCTTCCAGCAGAGGACAGGTTTATTTTTATACATCTCCAGTCCTTCATGTGATACAGATCAGTTAATTCATAAATCAGTGGCTTATAGAATATTATTTAAAGGTTTTGCATAAAAGATACTGTGGAGCCCTGGGGTTAACTGTTTTTAAATCTGGAGGGTTATAAATGTAGTCTTTCAACTGTTCTTTCAGCTTGTGTAGAAAGACAGACTGCTCTCTTTGTTGGTGAAAACCTGGCAAAGATAGCAAGCATAAATATGCAGCAAGTGGTTAAAAATAGTATCCATTTTGTCTGTGGTTCTCCTCAGTGATAAATAAGCAACTCATTTATACTGAGCAGCAAATATATGGAAAAGGGTAAAACATCACTTGCAGTGACTGGTGTCAGCTGATTTCCTCTGTTGTACTTATTTGAGTTCTTTCCTTAAGGATAAGTTCTCAGATATCTTTAAGGCATAAAGTCATCTGGGCATCTTCCCTTTAAGCAAGTAGCGTTATTGCAGAATTCATGCATACTTAATTGCAGAATTAATTGCATAATTCATGCAGAATTTATCAGCATTAAAGGGATATTGCCAGATTGGTTCAGACTATCTCATCCACGTTGCGTAGGAGTTGTATGATGTTGTAACAATCAGGACAAACATTTAAAGTTTCCCTTTTTATGTGCTTCTGGAAACTTGGAAGGCTTGGCCATGGTTTTTTATCTAGATGGCACTTCCATTACAAGGAGTTGAGCTTTGTTGCTGTTTCCCCTTTACATCTACTTTTGTTTAAGTTATCTGGAAGTAAAGAGACCTATTAAACTTTTCGATGAGTTGATAAAAGAGTTATATGCAGGAGGAAGATCAAGCAGGTATATTTTCATTTCAGATTTCATACTGGAAATAGTCTGAATATAGATTAAATGCACAATTTCGCAAATTGGTAATATAAAAATAATATTTTCCCTATTCCATTGATATAGGATGACCTTTATTTTCCTCTTTAATGTCAATAAAAAGGAACTGACCTGTAATACAGTTATCTCCATCACTCTTTTGATTTACACAAGGTCCACCTCCAATTCTGGAACAGCTCAAAATTACAAAAGTAGCTTAAGAGTGCCTCAGCCCTTCTCCCTATTCTCAGCTTGCTGTGTGAATTCTTGCAGAAGCATCGTGTGAAACATCTCCATTTATCCATTTGAGGGAATCATGTCACCCAGTGCTGTAGAGATACATGCCATTTACAGTTAATCTATCCAAGTCTGGTTGAAACACAGGAAAAACATTTCTCCCTGAACATTTTGTGTGTTACTGTTTCTAGATGCCAAGAATGCTTTTATGGGGTCTACCTGTCCAGTCTGCACACTGCGGTTGAGTATTTTTGACAACCTGTTGTGGTACATTTGTATGTCTGGGATTTATTTTTGTGGTTTTTTCTCTCCCTCTCTCATCTTCTTCACCAAATCCTACAGCCACAGTAGCCTCCTTGCTTAACAGAGCTCTGTGGTTGTTGATTAGAAAGCCAGGAACTAACTCTACAAGTGTGAACAAAACTGCTGGAAAAAGCTAACTGTGATATTTAATACTCCTGGTTTTCTATGAATAACAGATGTCTAGAGATATGCACACATTAGGAATCCTAGAATAGTTTAGGTTGGAAAAGACCTTTAAGTTCATCAAGTCTAACCTTCAATCTAACACTGCCATGTTCACCTCTAAACCATGTCCCTAAGCACCACATCCACAGGTTTTTTAAATAGGTTAAGTTTTTGACTTAACCACTTTCACGGGCAGCCTGTTTTAATTCTTGGCAACCCTTCCTGTGAAAAAATTTTTGTTAATATCCGATTTAAACTTCTCCCTGGCGCTACTTGAAGTCATTTCCTTTTATCCTATTGCTTGTTACCTGGGAGAAGAGACCAACATCCACCTGTCCACAGCTGCCTTTCAGGTAGTTGTAAAGAGCAAGAATGTCCTGCCTGAAACTCCTTTTCTCCAGGCTGAGCACTCCCAGCTCCCTCAGCTCCCTCCCAGGACCTTGTGCTCCAGACTCATCTTCATTCCTCATGTGAAGGAAGGCCTGCTGCTGTTCTAAAGCAAGGGCTGCTGTTCAGAAGGCAGCCTTTGGGGTGCTGGCCCTGAGGAAGTCCCTGTGCCCAGGAGGCCCAGAGGCTGCCCCTGCCCTTGATGGCCATGCAATGGGCACAGCTGAAACCACCTGGGAATGGTGGTCAGATGACATTACTGAGGAGGTTATTCAGCTGCAAAGGAACTTTTTTTTTCTTTTAAATTAAGGAAACGATGAAAAACAATCCTCTAGCACGCACTTGGCAATTAATTGTTCTGCAAAACTGGTGCCATGAATGCAGAAACCTGCCAGACTGTTTGTTCAACGGAGTTAAAGAATCTCAGCATTTTGATGCCAGCTGTGTGTGATGAGGCCCTCGTGTGTGTCCAGGTGTGGATCTGATGGATCAGCAGGCAGAGGGAGGCTAGAGACAAACTGCCTTGCCAGAGTGCCCCCTCTCCAGAGGGCTGTTGGGAAAAAGACTGTCTGCCAGAAGGAATGGCTTCAAACTATCTCTAATATATCAGCTAAACCTGTGTTTTGAATCACACTTGAAAAGGAAGCAGTAGCCAGAGTATTTAAAGATCAGGCTTTCCTCTTTGCAAAGGGGTGCTGAAATAGCACATCCTGAAATAATTAGCTCTAGCTGTCCTAATTGCATTACCATTTAGTGCTGTATCTAGTAACAATCCAGACTGAAGTCGTACATTCCCTGATAATTGCACTGACTGCCACATCTAAAAAAACAGGTCATGCTTTTTAGATAATATAGATGGATATTTTTTTTGGAAGTGCAGGTATAACTTGACTGTCTTCTTGCTTTAACTTTTCTTCCCATTTCTTTTTTTATCTTCTTTTATTTTCTTTTTTTTTCTTTTTTTTTTTCCCCCTCCCTAAGAGAGAAACACCAACAAGGAGTCCTGTCCTGCCAACACAGACAGGGACAAGCTGGTGTTTCAGGCCCTCCCCACAAGGAAAGGATCAACAGTCAGCATTTGATGATGACGTGCCTGGTTCAGCTGCTGGCGCTTCTGGATTCAAAGAGGAGCAATTAAGAGAGTTAAAAACCAGCTCTTTTCAGGGAAAATGCAAGAAAACAGAAATATTTACAAAGTATCTTCTGCCCTATTGCACTCCAGCAAGTTTAACAGAGCCAAAACTGACAACTCAGCTCCACTGGTAGGACCGGAGAGAGAATTGCAAGAGCAAAAGTGAGAAAAACCATGGGTTGAGATAAAGACAGTTTAGCAGGGACTCTAAATCATAGTTTCTTTCAACACTTGGAGCTTTGCTTATCTTAAAAGAAAAAAAGCATTTGGGGAAAATAGCATTTTAAATGTATTGTTCAAAGGAAAGATTTCTTAATATGCCAAGAATAAATGGGGATTTTGTTCTGTGTAAGCTCTTTTCAGATTGTTGTAAAGGTATTAGACTTTTCACAATTGTAATAAGGAAAAAAAATTAGTAGAAGTTGCATTAAATACAAAGCTCTGACACTGAAAAAGGCATTGGAAGGAGCTTTATGATTCAGGGCTATTCAGACAGAATTCCCTGTCTTTTATTCGAAGATCCATGTGACCAAATATGGTCTTTGTGGGCTTGACTGGGGAGGGGGTAGAAAAAGGAAGGATGAGGAATGGATTGGATAACCTCACTCTAATCACTATTTTTTCTTGAGAGGAGAAAATATAATCTAATTATTCCAAAATGGAATATTATGATCTTTCAATAATATCTTTATAGCAGGCACTACTATTTTAATAAATATATTTGAGAACTGGGTCTGGTTTTCTCTGAGTTTTCCTTTGTCACTTACCTACATTTAGTTGCCAGCTGCACTGGAAGAGTCTTTATCAAAGTCTACACTGTAAGGAAATTATTCAAAGAACAGACCTATAGCCTTTGTGCAAAGATTACCATGTTTTTAATAAACCAGAAATTCACTAAGTTATGGCAAGGCTTGGTAAAAAATGACAGACTGTTAATATTGTTGATTTCATTAGTTCAGAAGTGAGCAAAGAGTAATTAAAACTATTACCTACATTGGCATTAGATGATTTAAAGATTTTTTTTTTTAAAGTAAGAATTTTGTCCTTGAAGTTTACTCATGAAAGAGTGGTGTTGAGCTCTAGGGCATTCACAACAACTTTTATAATTCTGAAATAAACCAGAGACTATGTCCTTCATGCTTCTTTTTCAGACCTTAAAACATGTTTCCCATAGTGAAACATAGAATTTGTCAAATAGAGTATGAGTAATAGTTCTGAATTGTCAGGGACATTTGCTTTTTCTCTGATAAACCTTGGGTAATAGTAGTTTAATGAAAAAGTTACCAAGAATATGCCTCCATCTTTATTTTTGATAACTACCTATAAATCAATTAAGAGAGTAAAAAAGATTTGGGTGTTCCTCGAAATAATAAATTGTTCCAACATCTTGCATTTGTGTGGCCTTACTTTACAAATCACTTAAAAGAGGAGTACTTCATAAAATATCACAGGCATTAAACCTAAAGATTGACCATTAGAGGGCAATCTTTTCTGATCTGAGGAACTCAGCTTGCTTTTCTAGTGTATTGTGAGAATTTGACTAACAGCTCATAAAACAACACCCATGAAGAGGTATCATGGTTAATGATCCATAGCCATATTCTGGAGGTGCTTAGGATCTTTGGTGAACTGAAGACTAATTTTTATTTCAATATAAAAATAAAGATACATAAACATAAATATAATATGAGCATGACTATAAATATGAAATATAAATAAGAAATATAAATACGACCCTTCCTTACAAAGTTTGAACCGAAGACGGATGAGGCTCTTTGCTTGCCATAAACTGCACTTTATGGTACAGCACTTTAGCCCAGGAGTGGCTGTTGTGAGTGGCAAATGAGCTCTTTCCTACACACAGATGGTGCGTTACACTGTGTGCACCACATAAAGACTGAAAATTGTTGTAGAAAAGATTGCTAATTATTGTGACACAGTGACTTACCTTTCTTGACCACAGGCATAAATTCTAGTCACTAATCCCTGTGACTAAAAGAGTGCAAGAAAATGTGCAACGCTTTACCGGTGACTAATTTTTAAACTTCAAAGGCTGCAGTCCAAAGCAGAATTGTTAAATATTATGCATATTGCAAAATGCTGAAGGGGTTTGAAAGGGGTTTGAAAAGGAAATATTCTTAAATTGTTGTTGCTTAAAAGGCACGCACGTTACGGTTAATAGAGCCCAGATGCTGCCTGGGTTTGAAAAGCTGAGCAAGCTAAAACAAAGTAGTGTTTTGGTGTATGTCAGCCTGAAATGTGAGCTCTTTTAAAAGGATGTTTTTGCTGTATCAACACAGCATTAAAACACTTTACAAATTTTAGAACAGTAACTTTCTCAAATGACATTTTTACAACACGACTTTGAAATGCAGCTATGGCTAAATATTCATAAGGAAAGTTTTGGACTTGCCCTGTGGTCTGGTGGGCAGTGCCAAATTAAAATCACAATCCTGCACGGTTCATGCTGAAAACCATGACCACTGAACAAGCGTATCCTCAAGCAGTCCTGTTTTCAACTCCCTGGGAGATGGTAGAGGAGAAAAGAGGTAGTAGGTAGACAGCCTGACCTTGAATGAACCATCAGCAGGAGTCCAAACACTTCTCCAAAGGCATAAGGAAAATGCCCAAGCCTTCCAGGTCATCTGATTTCATATTTCCCTGTGGGGCTATCACTGGATTTCTGTTGGACTGGCTTGCCTTTACGGGCTGATGAAATCAAGCATCTTCTCGTCTGTGAAGTTTTTGTTGTAAGGTGATTTTTTTTTTAGCCACAAAGAAATGCAGTTCTCATCCTGGGCACCAGGCAACCTCTTCTGGTAGAGGATATGGGAAAGAAAGAGTGACTATTAAGGGGGGGGATGGGGGAGAATAAAATAGTACTGAAATGTAAGGACAAAAGGCAATTCTGTATGCAATAGAAAAGAGAGATTGGATAGGATATTTGATGAGAAAATTGCCCCAGAATTAGTAGAAGTGCTAGATTTGCTGTGGTTTGACTGACTGTGGGGAGCCCTCCTGACAGTAACTGCAAAAGCAAGTAAGGTCTTGTGGCCTGGAGAAAATTGCTGAACTAGAAACATGATTATTGATCTAAGGAAATTTGCTTGTATGCTACCTTTATCCTGGAGAAAAGGTGCAATTCATATGGTATGGGAGGAAAAGCGAGGGGGAAAGTGTGTCTGCTTGACATTGAACTGCAAAAAGGAAAAGATGATTGACAAGGGAGGTGATTCTGCTCCTCTGTCCATTTTCATGAGACTGCACCTGGAGTCCTGCATCCTGCTCTGGGGCCCCAGCATAGGAAGGATGTGGACTTGCTGGAGAGAGTCCAGAAGTGAGCCACAAAGATGATCTGAGGGCTGGAGCACCTCTGCTATGAACACAGGCTGAGAGGGTTGGGGTTGTGCAGCCTGGAGAAGAGAAGGCTGCAGGAAGGCCTTAGAGAAGACTTGCAGTGCCTAAAGGGGGCTTACAGCCAGAGAGGGGCTTTTTACAAGGGCATGTAGTGATAGGACAAGGGGTAATGGCTTCCAACTGAAAGAGGGCAGATATAGGTTAGATATCAGGAAGAAATTCTTTACTGTGAGGGTGGTGAGGCACTGGAAAAGGTTGCTCAAAGAAGTTGTGGCTGCCCCATTTCAAACAGTGTTCAAGGTCAGGTTGGATGGGGCTGAGCAATCTGATCTAGTGGAAAGTGTCCCTGTCCATGGCAGAGGGGTTGGAACTGGATGATCTTTAAGCTCCCTTCCAACCCAAACCACTTCATGATTCTATGGTCTGGTTCTCTATTCACTGAAGAAGGAACACCATGGTAAACACATTCACTCTTGGAATAGGAGGAACTGCATCAGGCATATCTATCACATTTAGTAAAACTGAGCTTGTTTTGGGGAAAAGTTTGATGAAACATTTTTCTTTATAAATATAAACTGTATGACAACAGGGCAAGATGATGTGACAAGTCAGGGTGTCCTATTTCATCTGTGAAATGGTTGTAACAGGCATCACTGGTGAAATCATTGCAGCATTACATCCCATTTCCCAAGTTCCTCTCCTATATTGGGATTGTTCAGCCTGGAAAAGAGAAGGCTGAAAGCTGAAGGATGACTGTCCTGGTTCCATCCAGGACAGAGTTAATTTTTGCAGTAGCCAGAAGGGGGCATGGCCGGGACCTGGAGGTTATTCTATACCATCTGGGGTGGGGGAAGAGAGTCTCTTCCTAGGAGACGGGGTTCCTTCCAGTCAACTAAGTGAGCTGGGGGGAGCAGCAGGGTGGCCCTGCTTCCAAGCCAGAGGCAGCTGTGGAGGGAGCAGTTGGGTATTGCCTATTGTCGGGGGTTTTCACAGTGAGCAATAACGTTTCTTTTCTTGTACCCTCTGTCATTACTATTGTTGCTGTTACCGCTGGTTTTCTTATCTCATTACTGTCCCCAGTAAATTGTTCTTATCTCAAGAACCCATGATCTTTACCTTTCGTGCCTCCAATTCTCTTCTCCATCCCTGCTGCAGAGGGGAGGGGAAGGGGACGAGGGGAGCAAGTGAGCAGCAGTGTGGTTTGGAGAGTCTCAGTGGGAGCACTAAATTGGGGAGCACCATTCCTAAAAGATAACAGCCTTATTTGGCACCCCATGCAAGGCTCCAAGGGTTGAGATAACAACAGATCTGCCCAGAGCGGGTTGGAAACAAATTTATCTAAGCATCTATTGTATTAAGTACAGAACTGCTGGTCATGGTGTTGCTTGGTCTGTTCATGTGGATGTGGTACCTCACCTGTGTCTGCCACAGGCTCCACGGCCACTCCAACTGCAGCTGAACAACTGGGCCAGCAGCAGTTGCCCCTTACAGAAGAAGAAATCCAAGACAAAATCAGTTTGCTTAGTGAGGGATGAAGAGGAAGTAGGGCCCTCAGAACAGGAGGAACAGGCAGGGCCAGAGATAATCAACCAATCCCTGTCCCTGGGGGAGCTGCGAGATACATGAAAGGATTTCAGCTGCCGCTCAGGTGAGCCCCTGGTGACCTGGCTGCTCCAGTGCTCAGGTATCGTGGCCCACAATATGGAACTAGATGGTAGTGAAGCCAAGCGACTGGAATCCCTGTCCTGGGAAGTGGGCATTGGGAAGAGGACAGAAACTCTCAGCCTCTGGAGGCAACTCCTGTCAAGTGCGAGGGAAAGGTATTCTCTCAAGTAGTGTGCCCAAGCAGGTGGAATGTCATGGAGAAAGATATCATTCCTGAGAGAATTAGCTGTGCTGGAGGTAATCTAGAGGGATTCAAATAACGAACCCTGTAGATCCAGGTGAGGTCCAGTGTACACAATCCACGTGGCACTGATGTCAACGAAGGAAGGAGAACAAACAGTGCTTCAGGGGGAAATTCCCACGCCCTGTCAGGATGGACCACAGTCTCTGCTACTGGGAACAAGCCTGCTCGAGAGAGAGGGTTCACACCACAAGATAATCTGTGGCTTTGCCTGCATGACACAGAGAGAACAAGAGGAAGTGGGATGGGAAACCCACCTCTGCCCCAGCAGCACGGGTACGTCAGTTCAGAGGAAGAACAACCACTGCAGGAAATTCTTCAAGGATAAATGCTGCTCCAGTTTCCAGTGGGCAAGTCCTCAGACAGGAGAGCTCACGTTACTTCAGATCCTCTTGAAGAGACCTCCAGGTCATATTTACAAGAAGTGAGCAATGATTACTATGACCAGGACTAAAGGGGCCCTGCCTCCAGCCAGGTAAAGGGACAACTGGATCTATTGGACTGTGTGGATCCGATGGCACATCAGACCCACACAAGCATAAGGCTTTAGCTGACACCAGAGCACAATGTACTCTGATGCCATCGAGATATGCAGGGGCAGAACCCATCTCTTTTTCTGGGATAACGGGGATCCCAACAGCTGATTCTACCGGAAGCTGAAGTGAGCCTGATCAGGAACAAATGGCAAAGACATCCCACTGTGGCTGGCCCAGAGGCCCCATGCATCCTTGGCATAGATTACCTAAGGAGAGGGTATTTCAAGGACCCAAAAGGGCATTGTTGGGCTGTTGGGATAGCTGCTTGGAGACAGGAAATTGGACAGCTGAATACCTTGTCTCTCAGAGGACCCTTCTGCTGTGGGACTGCTGAGAGTTGTTGAGCAACAGGTACTGATTGCTACCACAGCAGAGCATCGTCAGCAATCCTGCACCAACCAGGACTCTGTGACCCCCATCCATGAGATGATTCGTGACCTGGACAGCCAGGTCACACTTTCCCCACAGCCTGCCTAGACAGAATCCTTCTTTCTCTATTCTAGCCCAAATATCATAAAATATCACAGAATGGTTTTGCTTGGAAGGGACCTTAAAAGATCATCTTGTTCCAACCACTCTGCCATGGGCAGAAACGCCTTCCACTAGATCAGGCTGCTCCAAGCCCCATTCAACCTGGCCTTGAACACTTCCAAGGATGAGGCAACCACAATTTCTCTGGGCAACAAGTTCCAGTGCCTCACCACCCTCACAGTAAAGAATTTTTTCCTAATATCCAATCTAAACCTACTCTCGGTTCGAAGCCATTCCGCCTTGTCCTGTCACCACACGCTCTTGTAAATAGTCCCTGTCCATCTTTCTTGTAGGCTCCTGTCAGGTACGGGGATACAGCACCAGTGTTACCTGACCGCTTCCTGCAGCTCGGAACCATCATTACCCAACTGCTCCCTCTGACTTGGAACTGAGTCCACCCCACCACTCCCCCAACTCACTTACTCGACTGGAAGGAACACCTTCTCCTCAGAAGAGACTCCCCTCCTGCCCCCGGCAATGATGTGAGGTGGTACAGAATAACCTCCAGGTCTTGGCCATGCCCTCTCCTGGCTACTGCAAAACCCTGTCCTGGCTGGAACCAGGACATTATCCACCCCTTATTCTATACCATCTACGTCATGCCCTGATACTACACCTTCCAACTATATATATACATACATATATACATATACACACAGAAGCATGAGTATCATTTCCATGGTCAGTGGCTCTCCTTCCAAGGAGTCTGTTGAGTTTATTTAGTCCATAACTGCAGCCTGCACCTACAATGAAAGCCCCATCCCCTTTCCCCCCCCCATCTGTTTTTTCTGGGGTGGGGGGAGGCAGGAAGGGGGAAGGAGTGGGGTGGCGAGCAGAGCGGCATGGGAGCGGGGGAGGCTTCATTTTAAAACCAGCCAGCGCCACCCTTTTGTCTGTAGGACTTGCTGCCCACCGACCCACAGAGGGGCAGCCACCCTCAGTTTTGGCCACCTCCCACTTTTCCCTGAGGAGAATTTTATTTTTTTTTCCCCCGCCTGGCACGGCTGTGGAGGAACGACTGGGAGAGCCCCCCCCCCCCGATCGTCTCGGAGCGAGGTATTCTGCCCCAGGCTGTGGGGCTGCATTATCAGAGCATCTTCCCGCAGCGGCTGCCTGACCCCAGGACCGCACCACAGCCCTGGGACCGGCGGGAAAAAGCCCTTTCGTTGTTGGCCACGGAGCCACCATCGCTCACGGGGCTGGGAGCAGTTGTTGAGCCACCGGGGACAGCCCGCCCTCAGCCCCCCTGATTTGCCACGGGGACTCCCCCACCTGGGGAATTAGGACTGGTTTTTTGAAAGTTTTGGTTGCACCATTGCTGTTTATTCGGGTTTGTTAATAAAGAGCTGTTATTTTCCTTTTTCACACCTTTCACCTGAAGCCTCTTAACTTCAAAGTTGCAATAACGTAGAGGGAGGAGGTTGGCTCTTCTTTTCTGGCCCTCCCTCCTTAATGGACATTTGTGTCTTGCTAAACTAATAATAATGGCCCATCTTCGCGAACGAAGATTTGGGGAAAGGTCTTTTTACCTTTCCAGCCTGCGCAATGTATTTTTTAGGTGAGACACAGCCTGCGCTGAAGACAAGCCAATAATCATTAACTGGCTTAGAGGAAATCCAAGCAGGAAAGAGTTCAAATTATTGAAAAATGGCAAAATGCACCAGTGTGAGGGGTGACAGCACACAGTGCTCAAAAGCTAAAAATAAAACCAGCCTGGACAGCAGGGAAGATATCTTTAGGAGTCAGAGCAACCACGAAGGGGATCAGGCTCCCAAAAGAGAGATAGTCAAGACACCAGAGTGTTTCCAGCAGAAACAGATAAGATAGGAGAGGGAATGGCATGTCGAGAAATGTGTTTTGCGATGCAGAGTTCAGGCTTGAGGTTTTCCTCAGCTGTGCACTGTGCCATTAAGATACAAAGAATTCATTACAGGTCTGCCATATTCCTCAAGAGGTTCATGACAGATTGTGCAACATTATGAGTATGGAAGAAGTACACGGAAACAGTATAAGGAAAAAAAAAAACCAAACCACCAAAAACCTCTTTTCTTCTCCGATTCCAATTAAACAGTGAAAATAAATTAAAAAGTGTGCTCCTTTTGCCCACTCCTGCAAAATCAACAAGGGTTGGACACAGGTTATCTACTGTCTAGGGTACATTTTTGTATGGAAAGCCCTTCCCTTCTACTATCCATGTGGATCTTGCTTGAGTTTGCTAATCCTCCTATCTGACAGCATAGTAACAGAGGAGGCACTTTCATCCAGCAGTCGAGGACAACATTTTGTAATGTCGACCTAGCTTTGGGCAGGTCTTGCTGTTGAGTTGCCTTTGAAATATACTTCTTTTTATAAAAAATGATGAGGTTTTGTTTGTTTGTTTTTGTTTTTACACAGTAAAAGTTGAGAGTCTGATATCACATAACACCAGGAACCTGTTCTTAGAATCAGTCTACAATGCCCAGGCCTTTAAGCTGGCCCAGATGTTATCTCCTATTGTAATAACAAGAAAAGCTATGAAAATATATGTTGAACAGATACGAAATTAAAACTTAAATGTTTCTATCAATTTCTAACAATCCAGAAAATAATACCAACTTTGGAATGTAAATATTTCAGATGTTGCTGTAAGTTCTTCTGCTTCATATCATTATTCTACTCACCAGCTGGGAGGGAGGGAGAATGTGACATAAACATTTAGACTTAATGTTCCTTGTTGAAATAAATGAAATAGATTTGCTAATCTAGAGGAAAGCAAGCTGTATTTTGTATTATTTACTAGGAACAAACAAAGAAGATAAGGAGGGAAGTTTTTTTTGAAATTGAGAGTGTATTACAAAATCTGAACTTTTTAGCTTCTTCAGAAAGAGAAGGGTATGTTTACTTGAATGCAAGAGGGAAAAAGACTTAAGTTATGTTTAAACACAGCATATTAGCTACTCATATTCTTTGTAACTACTGCTCCAAGCAGCACAAACCCATCTCACCACATTTAGTTTAACGAGGGGGCGAGATAACCCAAAGCACCCACAAAAGCGCCGGGAAATAAATCACGCACCATTACATCAGCCAAGCGGCAATTCCCGCTGATAAGGGACGCCTGCTGCCTCTTGCCTTCGGGAAAGGCCAAGATCACTGCTCTTCAGTCTTACACGCAGGGGGTACTAGCCATAACTTCATTTTTCCACACCGCTTTCCCGGCCCGGCGCTCTTTGTGCCGCCGCTCCAGCGCCGCCGCAGCTCTGAGGGAGAAACTAGTCCCGGCCTCACGCGCCAGTGTCGTTCCGCCGCGCAGACGGCGGAGGGGGCTCGGGAGAAGCAAAGTAGTCCCGCTGGAATGCGACGGCGGCGGCCGCCTCCGCCTCGCCCCGTCCGTGTCCCTGTGCTCGGGGGGGCGCCGCAGCCCCGATCGCCCTCCCTCCCTCCCTCCCTCCCGGGCGGAGCCCCGTCGGGCTGCGGTCCCCGCCGGGGTTTTCTCGTCTGCGGAGCTGCCGGACGTGTGTGCGTGATCCCGCCCGTGTGAGAGAGGAGGCTCCGCGTTCCCTCGCCTCTCTGCGCCGTCCCTGGCCGACGGGAGCGGTGCCAGGGGGCGGGCGCTGCGCCGGGTACGGCGCGGGAGGAGGAGGAGAAGGAGGAGGAGGAGGACTGTATCCCTGCGCCTGTGCGCGCCTGGCGGAGGGTGAATGGGGGAAGGAGCGCGGCGCTGGCGCTGAGACGCGGCCGCGGCCGGCATGGAGGGCAGCGCCTGCTCCCGCGGCGGCGCGCCGGGGCGAGGGGCCTGCTAGGGACGGGCGAGGGGGAACCTCCGCGGCCGCCCTTCCCCGCCTCCCACCCCCCCTTTTTCCCGCCGCCTCCCCCGCCCGCCTGGAAGCATGAACTGGCAGCGGAGGTGCTGCTGCTCCTCGCCGCCGCCTCCCCGCCGGTGAGAGCGAGGAGGGAGGGAGGGAAGATGGGGCCCGTCCTGCGCAGCCTACTCGCCTGCAGTTTTTGTTCCTTGATGAGAGGTGAGCGGGGCCGGGCGGCGGCGGGAGGGGCAGGGGGGAAAGTTGCCGGGTTGGTGGCGAGGGGGCCATGTTTGGGCGTGCGGGAGGGGAGCGGCGAGGCCTTGGCTGCTGACGGGGCGCGGGGCCCGGCGCGGGGAGAGCGCTCTCTCCCTCTCTCCCTCCCTCCCTCCCGGCCGCCGCCTCCTCCCCGCTTCGGGAGCAACTTATACCCAGCCGAGCCGGGAGCTGCCCGCCCTACAAGCGGCCGCCGAGCCGCCCTATTGTTGTTTTCAAGTTTTTCTTTTTCCCTTTTTTTTTGTTTTGTTTCTTTTTTTAAAAAAAAGACCCCCCCAAACTAGCGCGCGTCCCCCATGTCTCCGCACCCCCCAGCAGTCCGTGGGCTCCGGCGGCTCCGGGGCACAGCTCGGCCACGCCTGTGTCAGGCTGGTACCGCTGTTCCCATTACCAGGCTTCTCTCGTTTTCCCCCCCCCCGAGTATCGATCCTGCCGGGTGCGGGGGCTCGCCTGGTTCGACCTGGGGAGGCTGGAAAGTGCCCGGGAATTGGTGCTTCACCGACACTCTCCTCGCAGCGAAGTGAGCGAGAGGAGGAATGAATGCTCCTCTCAGCTGGGCTGGCTCTGCGCTGGGACTTCAGAGAAGTTTTGTGTTTCACGGGTGAACCACCACGGATCTTCATACAGCTTTGAATCAGCAGTCGAGTGCCTTACGAGGGGATGTCACTTAAAGTAGCTGAGAATTTTGATTCCGCTTCCCAGCTCCAACAACATTTCTTGTCTTGCAGGGTACAATCTGAAAGAAAACAGGATTTTTTTTTTTTTTTAAATGCTGTAAATCTAACTACTGTAGCTGTTTCTCTGGGTTCAGTATTTCTGGGAAGAAATCGTCTGTGGTGTTTGCATACATCATTTTGCTGTTTACTCTATTTTTTCCATACTAGATGGGCAAGAGGTTAGTTGCTAACAGTTTATCAACGACACTTTGATTTAGAAAATTTATCTGTGCTAGAGTGTTTCGATTAAGATTAGACTAAGGTTAGGTGGTGTAGGTTGAAGTAACTGCTCTGTCTCCAGTTGCTCAGTACTCTGAAAAACAAAGATTTTCTCTCCTCCATAGCCTTTTTTTCCACTCTCTGCATCTGTTTGCCATATTGTATCCTGTTTGCAGAGATACAAATACACTTGTTTAAATGGTACGTGTAACATTTCATACTTCTGTTGTAGCAGTTAAACCTCAATTTTCAAAAGTTAAGTTGAGTCTGGAGTATAGGGAGAAACGGTTTCCTGATGAGTTTAATAAGTAACAATCATGCCCGTTCTTAATATACCGTGTTTGCCTTTAATGTTCAACCTAGTTCAAATGACAGCACAGAAATAGATGTTGTATGTGATGTCACATAATATTGTTCCTTTAATTTCTTCAAATCTTAACACAGTGACATGTGCTTTTGCAAATTTTTGTATACTTAATAGGACACTTTGAAGAAGCATTCAGTTTATAAATCATATGACTGTCATTTACTTTCTTGTCTCTCATCTCTATTGCCAAGGACATTTGTATCCAAAGAGCATTTTTGTTTCTTCTGTGTTCATGGTTCCCTGCTGTCTGATCACCTACCTGAAGTCATAATCTTCTGTTTGTGACACGATAGTAATTTTCCTACTGGCTAATTGTTACTTTAGATAGAGATAAAAAGCAGGAAGAGCTGAACCGTGAAGAAACAAAAATCAAATTTTAATGCATACATCCTCCTTAATAAACAGCATCTGTGCAAGTAGAATTGGTTCAAATAAGATGTGTTGAGTTCAGAAGAGGTGTCAGCAGTTCCTTAATGAGGCAGAGGCGATGCCAGCATGAGTATGAATAAGCTTGTACATGAAAGTAGAGGTGAAGTTATGAAGTTCACTATTTGGTTTGTGAATTCAGTGCTGTGGAGGATGCCAAGCCAACAGTGCTGGGGACAGAAACTCAGAAAATGTGATAGTGTGTGTTTGAGGATTGCAGCATCTTCTCTGCTTCCAGAACTAGCCTCCCTGTTCTCGTAAAAAAAGCAAATGGATGGAGGTTTGCACAACTGAACTGTGGTCAGTACTCTGAGGGAACTGTGGTAGATTTGTTGAGCTGTCTGGTGAGGAGTAAAATTGGTACCCTGGAAATACATAAGGACTTGAAGAAGTACAAGACCATTACTGGCTAGAAACTCTTGCACAGGGCAAGGCACCTCTCTGTCAAAAATCATCTGAGGACTGTGATAAACCAGATCCTGCTGATGTTTTCAGGGCCAGTGTTTGGATTTCTAAGAGACGTGTCCTGACAGCTTGCTGTGGAGGTTCTGTCGTTTGGGGTTGGGTTTTTTTTTTTCAGTATTGTGGCTGATGGAAGAAAGAGGTCACTGGTCCCTGTTCCCTCCTCTTGGCCCCTGGTTTGATTTGGGGGATTGGGCTTCCACCTCCCTGACCATCAACAGTGCTTCTTGAAGCTGCTCCCTGAGGTACCTTGAGGAGTTGAAGCTGTTTCATGGCAGCTTGGAGGTGTTCTTCAGGACAGCTGTGAAACCAATCAGCTGGGTAATTGTTAGATAATTGACAGCTGCAAAGAGGCAAAAGCAGCAGCATCGCATCTGTCGGGGTGCTGCAGGTAACTGTGAAACTGAGGTTTCCACTTTTTAAGTAGTCGTAGAGAATTATTCCTCCACCAGTGTTCACGGCTTGCTTTTCTTGCTGAAATAGCTCTCCAGTCAGCATGCAGTTGTGGTTTTGTTTTGGTTTTAAACCCTGATCATGCAGACAGTGCATAAAGCTCTTGTTTGAATAGGAATCTTATAAATGATGTTTGTGCAGATCTACTGAATATTTCAAACCTCTGTGCTTAAGGTCAGTTAGGGAAGAAATGAAAATGCCTCTTTGGTAATGGACATTTTAAAACTACACTTCCCTCTTATGCACTCCGAAGAGGGTTTGTATTAATCCATTATTATCGGTTTAATATTGTTATTATTTTCATTGTTTTTAATCTGTTGTTTCTTGGTTTTCATAAACAGATCATTGCTTTTTTGCATTTTTTTAGGTAGATTCATTTACATGTTTTTAGAAGAGCTTAATGTTCAAGACTTGCTAAGCTATAACTGGTGTTGTGTGCACGTATTTTTCTACCAGAGGTCAGAGAAGGGAACAAGGAGTAGGTTTTTACTTCTGAAGCACTCAGGTTAGAGATGAAGTGTGGTGTTTCCAGTGTGGTTCGTGCCTTCAGGTGAAGGGTCTCTTTACCTTGGACTGTACAATACTGAAGTGGTCTATTTCTTCACCTTAGCTTGAATTAGTCATTTTCTAGCCATGTTTCTTCATTATATGATGCCTCAGAAATCAGTGTGCCTTTGTCTGCCATGATTTCCAATGCATTTTTCTCTTTCATCTCTTCATAAGATTATGTGATCTAAGATTAATGTGATCTAACGTGTTCCAAAATCCACCATTACTTCAATAGTTCTTGCAGTTGCATCTGTGATATAGTTCACTTATCATCAGCTTGTATTTAAAACTGAGAAATTAGGACTTAGTTTGATGGCATTTTTTGCTATGTCTTGGAGGTAAGGTGAAGTAGCATTTTTGGCAAGGTGCACTGAAGATATAGGGAAGTTGTGGGTATAGGGTGAAACTCTGTATCTGGTCAGAGGTGTATGCAGGTGAAGGATCCCTCAGTGTGAGTTATATGAAGATAATCAGGTGGAAAGCTTTGTTCTTGTTTGACAGCAGTAATGGTTAGGGCAGCATGAACTGTATTCATATTTCCTTTCCCTAGTGAATTGATACAATCAGCATTTCCTGAGTTCTAGGTAAGGAATTTGGCTAGAAGCTGCAGAATGTGTAGAAGGGGTTTTTGTTTTGTTTTTGCTTTTTTTTGTTTTCAGGAAGATAGGTCAGGATTGGGCATATAAGAACCTTTTAAACTCTGTCTTTGGAAGCTGGAGAAATCTGATTCCTTTGGACATCTGTAATCCACCTTTATAATGATGTCGCATCTCAAAAATGCCAGCATTAAAAATATTTTCTGCAGTGCATGTGGTATGGAATTGACTTTATTTCAAATTGAGTAGAGCAAAGATATTTTTTCTTCTTTCTGAGGGGGTGGGCTAGGAGAAGAAAACAGGGAGAAACAGGTCTCAGTTTCTGTTCTATCACCGTTCATCTCCTCTGGCAGCCAGCGTGCAGACTTAAATACTATATTCTTTGTCCCCAGCATATTTAACCTCATTAATTTCCTATGAAATGTTAAATACTTAGGTTGCTTTGCCGGTGGTTTCTTCAAAAGAGTCCAATTTCTTCAAAAGAGTCCAGTTCCTTGTACTCTAGGGAGGGGTATGTGTTATTGTTGAGTGGCACCAGAAATGTAGTTGTAATTAAAGCTTTTTTGCATGCTCCTGCTTCTGGCTGAGCTGGTGGCTCGGCCGTGCCTGGGAGTGTGCTCAGCTCCTCTTCCCCTTCACATTTCAACCCAGTCACTTGAGAGATTCAGGTGGTAAACTCTCACCCACTTCTTTGGTGGCACCTGGGGGCCATTTGTACTTTGAAAGTGGTTGTTACCAGCAAGGCAGTGTTGTGTTGACATGGATTTTCCCCCAGATGGACTTTTACCAGTAAGTGATTTAAGTTGCTTAGAAAGATATGGGGGGATGCAGCTACCTTGAAGACTTCAGGGATGGTCTGTTCACATTTATAGTTGGCATTACTAACTTAAAAGTGAGCCCTTGAACCTAAATGCTGTGGCTCACCAGAGATGATGGTTGGTGTGTGCACTTGAGGTTTACGATGAGCACGCAGTGAGTTCTTGCACTTCTTCTGTAATTCTTTGTAATGATGATTCTCCTGAAGTGTAATTGCTGTTCAATGAAAGAAATACATTCTCTCCTAATAACCTTTAGTTTTTCAACTTACATGTCACGTGTGGTTTCAGAGTATATGCTACTTGCAGAGTTACAGAATACACAGGGCTCTAAATGAAGATGCTGTGTCATTCTTCTGTGTTAACTGTCCCAGGCTTGGAAGGGGAAAGCTTTGGATCTTTATTAGATTGTACAAAAATGCTGGGCATTGACACCCTAAATATTGAATAATCTTCTCCAGTGTATATATTTGGCAGGCAAGCTGAGGTAGAGAGCCTTTTATTAAACTCTCTAGATATTCTTGTGGTTTATAAATATTTATGTCAGGAGATTCACAATACGAACAGGCTTGCTGTTTGCTCCTCATGGACAAACCTAGTCAGAACACAGTGCTTGTATTTTCAAGTAGAAATGAGTTTGTTGGTTTTTTTTGTCCTGTGAAAGGATTATGAATATAGGATGATTTTGTTTGTCTCCTTATGATTATCTTGCTACAGATGTTTCAATTTCAATGTAATTGGCACTCTCCTCTACCAATTTTGAAATGGAGTCAAACATACCTGTTTATGAATAGAATGAGAATACTGTAAATACCTTTTTTTGTAATACCTTATTCTTAATATACTTTTAAGAAATTAACCAGTCAAAGTCTAGGTTAAAAGAAGCAATGGTTTAGTTAGTAATACTTTGTTTCCTTTGCAAAATGCTGTAAACTATTTGGAGAAAGAAGCATATCAGTTTAAAAGATTGAATGCTTTTCGAGCTTCGTTATTTATACGGGTAGAACAATAAGGAAATGTTTTTAATATAAACAGACATGGGAAAATGGCAACATTCATGCAGATTTTTTTAGTGTCTTGTTACAGGATCACATTACCTAAATAGAATTACTCCCTTGTGATATAATCAGTGTGGCAAAAATGGGATTATAGTTTTAATTCTGTTTATGAGGGCCATGTGTGGGCTCTTGATGTCAGATTTGAAAAGTAATCATATTTGAGACAAAATTTTAATCAACAAGCTATATAATTTTGCTTAATCAAAAATTGTTTTCCTTCTCTATGATACCAAACTGTAATGTTCTCCTTTATATTCTTCTCCTTATTACTCCCCTCCCTTCCCAGTATATTCCCAGAGGAAAAATGTAGTTTGTAATGTACTTTGCTAGATTTTTTTAAACTGTTTATGCCTCCAGAACTCCTCTATAGTAAGGATTTTCCTCTGTTCATTGTCAGAGAATTCAGGCTTCTGGAAAGTGGCTGATGTTTTTGCTGGAATTGTGGAGATTAAGGGTATGTGGAAGGTAACAGAAATATAAGGTGTCATAGAATTTCAAACTTTGTTCCCTTAGTTGTTCTGTCAAAGCAGGGAATAAAACTCTTGCTTATAGTCAAAGTATTAGTGTTAATTAAAATATTAACACTTTGGAAATCCAAGAATGGTTTTGTCTCCAAAGGGATTAATAGAGATGGAGTATTAAGAATAATAGAAGAGTAGGAATTTGTAAGGAACCTTGTAGTGACTCTTGTTAGGTCCATTTAGAAAATGCAATGATGGTCTAATAACTCAGGAACTTAACTGAGGCTCAACAGTTACCCTTTAGCCTGTAGGTAATGCTAAAATTAGTAACTAAGATAATTCAAAGTTGGGTGGGTTTGTGTTTATGGGTTTTTGGTTTTCTTTTGGATTACCAGAAATTAGCCCTATTCAATAAGAAAAAGACAAGATTAAATTATTGAAGTATGTGCACATCTTTCCTTACCCATTAAAACCAGTCCCTGGCTGTTCATTTGAACTGGAGTTGTTACTTATTATATTAATCTGTGGTAAACTTAGTAGTCTTAAGAATTTGAATGTTTGAAGTGTAATTTTGGTTTGAGAACATTTTTCTTTTGGCTGATGGGAAGTTGTTTTAAACTTGCACTCTGATTTTCTTTCCATTTTCTTACAGTACTATCTTCTAGTTCAGTGCGAGTCCCTCATATTTTTGCCAAATTGTTGATTCTGCCTTGTCTTGAAGAACAGGAGAAGCAAAAATCTGTGAACTTGTATGGAAAAAAAGTGTTGTAGTAGGAGATGCGGCTTTTTCTGTTCTGGATTCTTGTTATGGTGGATGAACTGACAAAGATGCTGTTTGCCAAGCACGAGCTGCAAAGTCTGCCACAAAGAAATAATTGCATATGATGACTGCAGCTGATACAACCATGGAGTTGGTTGTTGAAGAACTGTAGATGAATGTGATAAGTCTTCCAGGCAGTACTGCTGCTCCTCCCTCCCCATACCTCAAATGGGTCCCACTATTATGTCCCAAATGAAGGTGGTCTCCTTTTGTGATGTACTCATCAGTCCTGGCAACTTTTTCCATTCTATGGGTCATTCTGTCCTCCAGTTGGGTTTTTTTTGTGTTCAAGCTTGACTGCAATTTCCTGATAGTGCTTCAAAAATCTAAACGAACACAAAACCCCAACTACAAAACAGAAAAAAAATGAGTTATTTTGTTTGATTTGGTTATTTTATTTGACCTGGCGAGGTGAACTGACAGACTTCAAGAAATGTTTTTTAAGTATCTTTTAGACTGACGTACCATTTTGGATAAATTGTTGAAAAAGTCATCTAAGAGTAGCTCAGTGCCTATGAACTTGTCAGTGTGGCCTTGTTTGTTTGAAGGTAAACCCGTGTGCTGCTCTTCGGGGTGTGGGTATTTTGGTCCACGTGGAACTATTAGCAGGAGGTGAGACCCCTTGGCTGGGGCTGTTCCCACATGCTGCCAGTATAACTGGGGTCCTCCAGTTATATGGAGGTAAGTGAGCTGGTAGCAGTGACTATGAGTAAACACTCCCAGGCCATTTTTGACTGGATGTGCACCCCCAAACGTGTGTTGTCCAGGCTGGAACTGCTGGAACTGCAACAAACTTCGGAGCATTCCCATCTGTGCTTGCCAGGATGTACAAGGTACATCTTGCAGCCTTTAGCCTTTCTAGGCTTTGGGAAATGGGCTACTGCTGTCACAGCTTCACAGTGTTGTGTCTCAGTGCTCTAATTCACTGGAGGGACACTGCACAGTCACTTCCAACAGCTTCCTGAGGAACATGAGAGAGGCTTTTGGCTTGTTTCTTTGCTGTTAAAAGCGCTGTAGGAAATGATGATACCAGAAGGTGGTGTTTTGTTTCAGTGTGATCTGGTCATCTTACCTGTCATCATACTGCTTGCAAGTTTAGTTTGCAAAATATCATCTCTGTTCAGATGTGGGACTCTAATTGGTACGATATAGCTAAACAATTTTTCTTTTTCTGCGTGAGCAAAGATGCTTGCAAACTTTTTCATTAAACAGATTGTGTCGATTTAAACATCGACCAGTAGAACTAGGGAAGTATTGCCAATGTGTGTGGAACTGGTGTGGCTTCATCTGCAGGGTGTTATTCTGACAACTGTTTGAGAAACTGGAAGAGTGTCGAAGGAAGATTAGGAGGACACCTGAGGAAATGGGCAGTATAAATGTTGAAGTTCTGCAGACATTAATGTGTATCATGGTATTACTTGATTACATATCCCTAAGGAGCTTTCCTGCTTTCCAGAGTCTGCTGCTGGCCCTGGAAAGTGCCAGATCACCTTTATTTTGTTGCTACTTTGTAAACAGAAGGGTAATGGAAGAAGGTGGTAGTTTTCTATGGCAATGCAGCTGCAGGGAGCATAGCTGTCTGCTCATCCTGTTGTCGGCAAAATAGATTCAGCACATAAAGTTAGGAAAATGTCAGCCTCTAAAGTGCTGTTTTATCCTCACAAGAGTGCAGTGGGGATAGGGGAGAAGTCAGTGTTACAGAAAGGTGGACAAAAGATCGATGTGAGTGTGCTACCTGACGCTGAGAAGAGACATGCTGTGGTAATCCTGCTGTAAGGCTCTGTTGCCAGCAGGATGATTTGGCAGGTGATGCCTTCCATTCAGAAAGTTCATGGTGTGCTTCAGTCATGTCTACTTTTGCTGTAATCTGACAGGGCTGTTGGCTTTTTATGCCTGGACCTGGTATTCCTATCCTACCTTGTAGTCCATTTTATTTTTTTTCCTCTCGTTCTCTTGCCCCCATCCTTCTGTCTCTTTTCCTGTATTCAGCAGGCTAAAGGATGACTTACTGCTGTTGTGCCAGCTAGTCCTGCAGTATGTCTTGGTCTCTATAGCTGTGGTCTCACCAAAGGCCTGCAAAGCTAACAGCAAGGCTTGGTGCAGAATCCAGATGCTGTTGTTGCTGCTGCTTGGTGTCTTTGCTTTTGTGCTTGTTATGGTTACTCATCTCATTCACTGGCAAGCATGACTGTTCTTATGACCTTTTGAGTTACCACCTGAACAGCTCTTGGATGCCTTTAGCATGGAGAATATACTTAAGTTTAGCTGAAAAGAGGAGAAAAGGTCCTTTCTGCCGAATTTGGGCTTCCTCATGCTTGTTTACTAAACGCCTGGTTAGTTGCTGTGTCCTGCAAGTATATTTGTGAGAACAAGGAGGTTCAGAGAGAACAGTGCTTTCTGTTCGTAGTGAGAGTGGAATGGGGGCCACTGATAAATCAATTCATTAGTTTTATTAGGGAAAAAAAAAAGTATGGAATTGTGTATTGTGTGGAATAAATCGGGGAAGAACTTGGTGCAAAATCCTGGCCTGTTGCTTGCTGTACTGAAAACTCGTATGTGCTTCCTGGTGATTTTGTTGTTTGGTTGAAAATACAAACCACCTCTGTATAAGTTTCTTGAGGCTGGCTCCCTACTTTTGGAAAAAGTTTATTTAAATTTTCAAATTACCTCTCTTCCTATTTGATATGAGTCTCCCAGGCTTTATTCCCAGTGCTACCTCAACCTGGTCATTCTTGCTTCTCTAAACTGAGCAGCAAAGCTCAAACACTCACGGATAACACAGAATTCCTTACAAGCATGAGCAATGATGAAGAAATTTGAAACCTGGGGAATGAAGGAAGAGTCCTCACAACTGACAGTTCCAGAATCCATGTGTCAGTCCAGAGATTTTTCATTATGTTCTTGCCTTGGTTCTCTGTGGGACATCTTGGGGTTGGTTATCATATTACAATACAGGGAATTTTGTATTTTGAATGGTTTTAAGGAGTTGCAATTAACGTTCTTTGCTGGTTGTATATGCCTGTTTCTCTGCTTTTCCTTCTCTTGTGGGCTGAATGTGGGTGTGCAGTACTCTGTCAAGGCATCTGGAATCCTTCTTCCTTCCTGTGCCTCATCCAGGTCAGCGTGTATTTGCTTGGTACATCTCATCACTGTGTCTCCCCTTTTCTCCATGTTTGCCATCCTCATGACAGTGCTTGGCAGTACTAATTCACCTTTAGATGCTCAGAGTTCTTCAGCAAGATCTAAAAAGAAAGGTGCAGAGCAGGAGTCTGACCAAGATTTCTCCCAGCACATTTCTCTCTGCCAACTGGAGCTGGAAAATTTTCGGATACAGGCACAGTGCGAGAGTGACAGAACAGGATAGTCCGAAGAGCTGAGTGTTCTCTTCCCAGCTCAATGACATCTTCTTCCAGTGTGACAATCCATGTGTTTCTTGCCAGTGCACTACTGCATGGATATTTCATTCCCCAATGTCAGTGATTCCTTGGTGGTTTCCACAATGTGAGCTGGGATTCTGTGACAGCTTGCCACAACTTACGGTGGCCACCTCTAGTCTGATGAGTCCTGCTCCTTAACTGGAGGTTCACAAAAAATTGGTTCAACTAATTAATCAAAGCTGATGCAGTCTTTCCTTTCCCTGGTGTGCTATTGCTTATATGTATTTGATTTTTGTTCTGAACTGGTTCTGGATGATGGCTGGCTAAAAACTACTTTTTGGCAGGTGGTGGGGAGAGTTCAGCTCAGTAGTCTTCTGCTGGTTTAGCCCCCTGCATGGGAGCTAATGGTATGGGAAAAGTGCTAGTGCCAACATGGGAGGTCAGGAACCAACAGCTGAAAGTGAAGCCAGGGAGAAAGGATATGGCTGCAGTCACATCTTGAGCAGATCTAGCAGCCTGCCAGTGAAAGGGGGGAGAGCTGCTCCCCCTTCCAGATCCCTGCTGGTCGCCTTATGTTGGTTTTGGATTTTGCTGGACCACTTCTTGAGTTGATTCAACTTGCTAACCCAGTCAAACCTTTCACTGACATAGTGGTTTGAATCAGCTTGGGGCCCTTAACTAAGTGAGGGGGTAGAGCAGCATTACTGGGGGTTGGGAATGAGAAAAAAGAGTGTGGGGAAAATGAACATGTGCTAATTGCTTTAACCAGGCTAAACTCCATGTCAGTAAAATAGAGGCACCCAGAGCTGTCCTGGATTGTTGAAGGTGGAAAGGAGGAAGTGGGAATTTGTGGAAAAGGCCACTGGACTAGTTAAAGAAAAGCATGACAAATTCTGACAGCTTAAAGTTGCTACGTAAACACCAAAAAGATTAAAAAACATTTTTAGCTGGTGAAGTGATTGTTTTATGTTGGTTCATCACATTGCACCCTGTGGGCAGCAGTATTTTTATGCCTGTAGCAGACATACAAAGCCAGACTGAAGTAAACAAGAGTAAGGGAAACCAGGCTGAAGTATCTTGGGAATTAGCAACTTTCAGTGTGCTCTGGGGAGTGACAGGAATTGCAGCCAAGAGAAATACATGGTACAAAAACTGGAGTTTGGCGGTGAGAAGGTGGCAATGAGAATTCTAGTTGTAAAGGTAAGGCAAAAAAGACAATGTCTGAACTTTAATATTGAATGTGGTAAACTTAGGAAAGGTCTTATATGAATATTTGAGTTAAGAAGCAGTTACAGGCTCAGTGATGGCTACTGGCAGGAGTTTCTTACGATTTAAATTATTTTTGTTGCAGTTGAAATGTGTTAAACTTGAGGTTTTGTAACTTTTATGTTCCTTAAGGGAACATTTGTTCCTGCTAGTGGATACAAAACCACCTTTATTTTATAAATAAGCATAGCTTTTGCTTTGTACTGGGTACTTTAATTAAATGAATAAACTGCATGTAGACCTCTCAGGTGATAGAGGACATGGTAATATTTGCTACTGTTTCAGTTTTTGATTTCCAAGGTGGATGTTTTTTCTTTTAAAAATGTGTGGTTCTTTCCAGTGTATTGTAGCTTGTTGCAGTTACAATATATGCTTTTATGATGTCTGCAGAAAGAGAAATAAAACCATGTAAAGAGTTCAGCTTCTTAAAAAAAACCACTCTGAGTTATATCTTTTTGCCCCATTATAACTTAAACTGCAAAGTAGTTGCCTGGCTTTGAAAGGAGTTTCTCTTGGACTTCTTCCCTTAGGTTATTAGTATAGTTCATAACTTCATTATTCAGGAAAGTCATCTTTGCAGTGTCCTGTGCTTCTTTCAAAGTTGGGACAGGGTGGGATCTTCTGGCACAATTTTCCTTTTGGTGTTGCTGTCTGAGTGAAGTAAATGCAAAGATGATACACGGTACCAATGCTGCTGCCAACTGCAGTAACTGGGTTTTATAGGACATTGAAGACTTTGTGTTTTCTGGGAAGGGTTGGAGGCGGTGGGGGAACAAACCCGTTTTGTATAATTTTGGTGATGCTTCGTTCCTGAATGTCGCAAGACATTGGAAAGCTTTACATCCTCATCTGCCAGCCCATGGAATGTGTTACAGGTTGTGGCTGTGAATCAATTTGCATGAAGCTGCACATCCCAGCTGTAGCTGTGTTTCTTCTGAGTCATCATTTACGTGACTCGTACCGTTGATGAAAAGGAAGTTTTCCCCAGTCCTTCCTCAGGCAGCTCTGAGCTCCAGCAAGGAGTGAATTACCTCTGCAGTGTGGTTGTGATGGGCTCAGCAGTGCTTTCAGGCCTTGGTGATTACACTTGTCATGCCTGGTGTTCCAGTTCAGTGCATGCTGTGTGTGGGGTACTCCATGTTGCTCGTAATAATGGAGGTTGTACTCATTTGTGTGTGGATTTCCTTTTTTTCAAATGCTGGGCATGCTGTCTTGTTAGAGAAAGCTCTGCCAGTTGGCTGCACACTTTCCTATGGTGCACGAGATGACATTGAGCTGGCTATTAACTAGATTTTTCAGGTTACAATTGTATGCAGCTTTAAAAAGTAGGTGGGTTTATTACATTACTGTTTTTTACACCTTGCAGCCTGTTGAATACTTTTCAGAAAAGCATAAGCAACCCCGCACTTCGAGAAAATTACTGTAATTAATTTTAAATCTTAGGGGGTTGGGAAAATTATGTAAGGAAGGGAAGGAGATAGCAAAGTAAGGTAAAAATAAACCTTCTTAATATAAAGATTCTGCTTTTGATTTTAAAAAGTCTACTGCTTCTCCATGGAAAGGTAATCTTTAAATGGAATGGGGTTTTGTACAATTAAAAATTGCCTTCTGGAGAGGGGAAAATACAAATACAAATTCGGTATTATTAAAACCAACAAAGTTTCACCCCTCCCTCCTTCTGTCCAAAGATCATAATAAATCAGTTTATATTCAGTGTTTCTAATTTTAGGATGACAGTCTAAGCAATTAATTTTTTAAAAGTCCCACCAAAACCAACAAAACCCTCACTCCCCACCATCCCTAAACTTGTATAGCAGAACTCGTTTAATTGAGGTAGACGAAGGAACTTTTCAGTTCTTTCAGCTTCCTCCAATTCATATGTGACAGTGTCTCTGGGAAATTGTTTTGTGGTACAAAGGAGAGTTGTCTGATTTTCGAATCTAGCTTCTGAATTTATCCCTGTGTTAATATTTCTAATTTCAGTGCAAGTTTCCCATGTAAGGAACTGTATCTCTTCTGGCAGTGCGGCCTTGACATTATTGAACCATGCACATCTTTGGCTCTATAAATGAAAACCTTTTGTTTAGGACATATGTCCTTCTGCAAGTTCAAAGTGCCCATCTATGCTGATGAGTAAATGTGCAAGTTCCTAGTGAAATTTGTGTGCTGACAGGCAGAAGAGCATTTAGTGTGACACTCATAGTATGTCTCTCAATTCCTTTGTACAGCTCTGTTGCTACAGTTTCTGAGTAAAGACAGGGAAAGGTTGAAATGTTTTCTGATAGTCAATTTAAAAGGATGTGACTGCCTTATTCAAATATAGTATTTTTTGTAAATTTTTGTTGAAGAAGGAATGAGGCTGGAATTTGCATCATGCTGTATATAGCTTGTGATAAAGGACAATTAAGCAGGCATATTACATTTAAGAAACTATCTGTTTTCATGGCTGCTGCTTTACATTAGTCATCTTGGTGTTGTTATGAAAAATATACTGTGAAAAGTGACAGAGTAAGCAAATAAAGCCTATAAAATAAAGGGTTTATGTTAGAGAACTAAACAGGAGTGGTAGAGCTGAGTATGAAAGAGCTCAGTGTTGTCCATCCATACCTGTAGAGTTATTTTTCTCCCTACCTCCTCATACCACTTTTGACACTCTAAACCAACATTTGTCTCGTGCTGTGCAATGAATTTGGGATTTTTTTTTGTATTATATGTAAAATGTCTGAGCTATATAATTTTGGGGAATATCAACATGCAGGTTGCTTTGAAAGCTTGACATGAATTATGCTATTATTGAAGTGGTGTGTATACTGCTAAATTCTATGAAGAAAAATAATCATTGCTTAGATGGGCCAGCACAGAGTGCTTAGAAAACTGCTTTACTCTTGTCTTCCTTATTCTTATTTAAATGTCCTTCTGTACAGAACAGTGTCATTTTGGTACTTCAAACCCCCATTTTCTTTGTTCTCTCCCTTCTTCTTTATTGCTGTTTTAATAATGCACAACCCAGAATACTGAGCTGCCTGTTATGAAGGCACCATCTTGGCTTGTAACAAAGTTAAAAAGCTTTAAAAGTCAGTGCTTTTTAGTCCAACTTCTAAAAATGTCTCCCCACCATTTCTTATTTTTTCATGTTTCTTCCCTTCCCTTCCCTTCCCAAACCTTCCCTTCCCAAACCTTCCCTTCCCAAACCTTCCCTTCCCAAACCTTCCCTTCCCAAACCTTCCCTTCCCAAACCTTCCCTTCCCAAACCTTCCCTTCCCAAACCTTCCCG
>NW_020897850.1:228034-316022 GCF_003984885.1 Neopelma chrysocephalum | reverse complement strand
CCTTCCCTTAATGTTTTTTAAAAAATACTCTTACATTAGTAGCTACTAATGGCCTGATGCACCATCATAGTGCAAGTTCCAGTTCCTATGAGTGACATTAATACATCTGTCTGTGTGTCCCCTCCTTGTTTCTCCCGTTTGAAGCTGCCCCGCTGCTGCTGTACGCGAACCGACGGGATCTGCGCCTGGTGGACGCTGCCAACGGGAAGGAGAACGCCACGGTCATCGTGGGTGGCTTGGAGGACGCGGCGGCCGTGGACTTTGTGTTTGTAAAGGGGTTGATTTACTGGAGTGATGTCAGTGAAGAAGCCATTAAACGAACAGAATTCAATAAATCTGGGAGCGTACAAAACGTGGTCATCTCTGGACTTCTGTCGCCCGACGGGCTGGCGTGTGACTGGCTGGGAGAAAAATTGTACTGGACGGATTCTGAAACAAATCGGATTGAGGTTTCTAATTTAGACGGATCGCTGAGGAAAGTTTTGTTTTGGCAAGAATTGGATCAACCCAGAGCAATTGCCTTAGATCCTGGAAGAGGGTAAGTCTTTTGTTAAGACAAAGTGGTTACAAATATCGAAGTTTTTACTATTTCTTGTTTGTTGAATGATTTTAAATAGATGATGGTATTGTATTTGAAGTTCTCCTAAGCCAGTTTGCATTATTTGCTTCACTTTCTATTAGCGTGACTTGCAAACAATTTGGACTTCTAAAATTGCATTCCTAACGGTTTGTGAACAACTAGGAATCATCAGACTTTTTTAAAAGTACTAGAAACTTCTTTTGGCAGTTGTGCAGAAGATTAACAGAAATGGAGAAGTTCTAATGTAAAACCTGATACAATCTGCTTTGCTCCAAAGACCATCAGCTGCATGTGGACAATCAGACTTGTGCCTCTCTGACATGTCGAGTAATTTTTGGAGCTTTAATCATTGTTGATGTTCGTGCTTTATTGAAACATCTGAAGAAATGAGATAATATACTGTACTAATAACAATTTGAGACGTGTTCTGGCGTTTAACCAGAAAATTTACAGAAAGGTTCCTCTCTCTGCCCGTGAGGGAACTTCTCTGTAAAAAATCCTGTGTTTTGGCTTAGCCCATTCTAGAACTGATGTAATTTTCTCAGCCGTCATTCGAGTCTCTGGATGTGGCTTAGAGTAGAACCTTTATCTCTGTTCTTGGGACAAAGTAGTGTTTGCCAAAAATGCAAAATTCAGCGGTGTTTTTGGTGATGTTACTTAAAGGATTAGCTTGAGGTTACCTGTGATAAAGTGTTTGGCTCTCTCAAAGTGGAAGATGAATGCTGTGTATTAGAAGACTAATGCTTCTGACAATTTTTTCTATCTATAGTATAGAACATATTTATACTTTTTTTTTCCTTGAACATGCAAGAAAATTAATCTATTGTACTGCTATTGCACATATTTTTTTAAGCCAACTTTTTTTTTTAGGGGAGGGAGGATCGGTGCCTTTTTTGTTTGTAAAGATGAGGGTTGTGTTTAGCTGCATGCTGCTTCTTTGCATTCTGGTTTGTTTGGCTCTTTTCCTCCAAAAGAAGGAAAATCTCTGCAAAACATGGCTTCTTTCCTGAACTTCTTAGAAATACTGTATCTTGAATATTTTCTTCCACAGTTTCAATAGTCCTTTGACAATTTAAAAACAGGAAAGATGTTTGGTTTCCCTTGCATATATTTCAGGCTTTGGAAATAACAGAAGGATGGATTTATGCTTTTCATATGTGTTTACAACTTGTAAATTGGAGCTGATGATAGTGTTAGTTTCATTTTAGTAGATTCTAAAACCATTTAAGAGTGCAAGAAAAGTGTAATGCTCATGCTCCTTCCACCCACCATCCCAAAACTGAGAGAAAAAGGGAGGAAAAACACAATCAAGGTGGTTTTGATTTGGCTTGTAACCAGAGAGATCAAGATTCTTGTTAGTTAGGAATAACACACTGTTGTTAAGCCAGTTGGTCTTTTTTTAGAGCAGTATTTGTATTTTCTGAATCTGGACAGTAATATGCTCAGTGATCCATACTAGATGATTGCATACTCTTTCACTCTTTCTAGTACTTTACACCAAGAGGAAAATACAAGAAGAAAAATTAAATAAATCAAAGGTAAAGCAAGCTTGTAACTTGTTTCATATTGATGATCTGTTAAATCAGTAGGAAACACTTCAATATGCCTAAGTCTAAAACAACTCAAAAAAAGCAAACACCAAACCCCCTTCCCCAACCCAAACAAAACCCCACTAACCAAAACAAAAAACCCCTCCAACAACTGTAATTTAGGGACAGAATATTTTTTCTGCTGCATTTTTGAAGAGGTCACTTTCTAAGTTGTTATATGAAGAGTATGTTTTAAGAAGGTAATAGAGCAATATAGCCAGCTTCTGTCTTGCCATATTGCAGTTGCAAAAATTGCAGTTCTTGCATGCAGTTTTATTACAGAAGACCTTTCAGCTTTTAATAAATCTGGTTATATTTCAAAACCTTTCAGAACCCTTCAATGGAAGGGTGGCATCAGCACAGAGATGTAAATTTAAAAAGATAAATAAATAATTCCCCAAACTCTTCCTGTATGCATGCTTCTTTCACTAGTATTTAGATTTTTTTAGCCCTGTAATTGTCTTTTGGTTTCGTGATGTTACCTGGCAAATAGCAATAGGAATAAGTCATAACAAATTCTAAGAGCATTTAATAAAATCTGAAAATTGGAAAAGCAAAACCCTTCTCATTTTCCTGCAATCTAATCCATCTCCTGTTATGCTTAACTGATGTTTATCTCAGATACAGTTTTATAAGATTGTAATTCATGAAAAGAAATGATTTAGCAGCAAAACTTACACAAAGGTCATCTTTATCAACAAGTTCAGTTTGTCATCAAAGTTAAATTGTCAAATGTACTTGATCTAAAGTAGCATACGTAAGTATTTCATGATCAAGTTGATTGAAGTACCACGAAGTACCATGAAGTAAAAATGAAATGTTTTACTGTCCTATTTTCATCTAAGAAGGCATTAAAATATGAACTGTCTAGATTCTTCTTACTGGCCATCTCCTACATACATTTTGAGGTTTGAGCTTCTCATTGCTCACATTCATACACTACAACTTAATTAAATTTTTTCAGTTTTAGTTGTCTTGATACTCAATAAGATACTGTGTGTGTACCAGGAAAGAGAAGGGACCTCAGATGAAGATGAAGTGTTTGTTCAGCCTTCTTTTGAAGTGAGCCAGCAGGTTTCAGGGCAGTTTCAGGAAGGCTTCTTGGTCCCAACCATCCTTTCTGGAACTGTTTTTTCCCAACTGGTGTTAAACATGAGATCCTTCTCAGTAAGATCAGCAGCTAGGAATAGCACTGACACTGTAATGTTGACTTTTTGCCAGGAGAAGACCAGGTGTTAGGTCACCAAGTGCAGGAGAGCACTTGAAAGTTGAGCAAGTGGAAAAGAAGTTTTTTCTGCTTCAGCAGTCAAGATGGAAAAAACAAAAAGAAAAAAAAAAGGCATATCCAGATTCTTGGCCAAGTACTACTTGAAAATGCAGTATTGTATATTTGTATTGCTGTTTTCTTGTGTTGTTGGGTTTGTTTGTTTTAAAATTTGTGCAGCCCTTTTGTCCTCATGGAAAAGACTTCATTATGATAGTTACATCAAAATTACCCTTTAGACAACTTGATCAGCTTTCTTCATAAGGAGCATTATCAAAATCAACTGGCCTTTCTCACTTCTAGATGTATTGTTCTTTACAAAGGGAATTTTAAGTGCCTCCTAGAAGTGGTAACTAATTACTTGCTTTTCAGGACATGTTTTATATCAAGTGACTGTATAGAGTTACCTTAATCGTTAAGCTCAACCAAAAACTTTTGGGTTGTAAAGGTTTTCAGTTAATGAATGGAATTAAGAGTACAAAGAGCTACAACACTTTTTATGGCAGCTGAAGTTGATTTCTGGATTAAGTACTCTGCACGTTAGGGAAGATCTTCAGGTTTAATGGGTACCCCTCCCCCAACAAACTGATTTTTTTCATGTGAAACCTTTGCAGGGAGCACATACTTTCTTTATGGACCTACTTCTTCTGTTTCTTTGAAAGTTGGAAACTTGTGTCTGAGCTTGTCAAGCACAAAAGCAACTGTAGTACAGGACTTACATCTGCACGTTGTAACAAAAAATTCGTGGGAACTGGTAGTACTTTTGCTGAGTGGTAGATGTTGTACAAGAGTATAAGAAGAGGAAAATGGACAGTTCTAATTACAGTTACAGTACCTTTGATTTGGGGGAAAAAACATTTTAAAACCAAAAAAAAAATCATAATTTCTTTGTAAATTCACTTGTAGAGTGAAGGGTTCTTAGTTTGCATGCAAGTTACTCTTGTATAAAATGACACTTTAGATGTAAATTCCCAAAATAATGCAAATAAGGCTTTGCTTCATACTTTTTCTTGCTTGATGCCATCTCTCCATTGAGCAGACTGCGTCTGACCAAATATCTTTCTGCTGCTCCTTTGCTGATATTAAAATTTCACAGGTGGAAGATTGGTGCACTCAGCTAATTGTTTGCTGCATGGCCTGGCCTGTGTACTGAGGAGTTAATTTCTAGGTTTTATAGGTGATGTGTAGGCAAGTGTTCTACTGATACGAAATCTGCAGGCTGCTGTGGCATTGGCACAGAGACACAGAAGGTGTATTTAATCTTTCTTCACCTAAGGAGGCTCTTGTTTATCAGAAGATGTTGGTTGCAAATACATCACTAAATTCTGGCAACAGCTAGGATAGTAAACAAACCACACGATATTTTTTGGTTACTTAAAGGTGATTAAGCTAACTCAAAAGATTGCAACAGTATTGCACAGGTTGTCCTGATGAAACTGCATCAGGAGTGGCCTACCTTGCCTCTTGGGCTGCATGTAACTCCTGGAAGATCCAAAATGCAGCACTGGTGTTGCTAGCAGCTGGATGATCCTAGCAGGAGGACTGTTGTGTGACCTGAATCTCCAGGCATGGGAGACTACAAAGCAGAGAAGATTGCCTAGGCCAGGATTATGCTGCATGATTCAAAACCAACAGCATGCAAAGCAGTGCTTCATCCTGCAAGAGGCTCACATGGCATCTGGAATGTCCTTGCCATCTTCTGTCCCAGGACTATTGTAACTCCCTCTGCTTCTGAAGCATAAGGTGTTTGGGATTTGGCTCTTTATTCTATGAAGATCTTTGTGGCTACTGGGAACAAGATCAGACACTATTCACTTACTTTAATAGCCTTGAATATTGACTCCAGGGGTTTGTTTGTTTGATTTTCTTTGGTGGTTTTTTTTTTGTTTTGTTTTCATCTCATTGATAGTTAATTTTCAAAGTTTCTGTCACAAAACTTTGCAAGGTTTGTTTGAGATTTGTCATGTATGATGCTGGTTTCCAGTCCAACGCTAGGATATTTCAGTGTTGGGTAGATGCTGAAATTGTAAAGGTTTCATTTTATTACACGGCTCAAAATGTTGGTTTCTTTCTCATCATGTTTTCTCCTCGTGTGAAGGAGGAGGTGAAGGAAGGTAACCAGAAAACCACGTATTTAAAAGAGAGTGAGGACTTGGAGAGGTGACCTCTCCTGTAAATCTTGCTGTGCTGGTTTTATATGTTACTGCCACTGTCTGCCTGTCCTCACCCTCCTGCTGGAGGTTGCCAGGAACTCAAAGGAACATACTTGCTAGTATATTTTCTTTATTTTGAAGGTGTTTTGCCTGGATTTCCCTTTATGAAAAAGGATGGGAGAGATTTGGCTTTTTAGAAATCAAACTAGAGTGCACAAAATTGATTTGTGCAGGACAAACATTTTTCTTATAGACTCATACAACAAAGTTGTAGGTGCTTTTAGCTGTAGGCAAGTTTGAAAATAGTCCTTCAACCCCACCTCCTTCATTCAGGTTCTGGGCTAGAAAACAACACTGTGGAACAGATCAGTTGAGAGCTGAGCTTTCCCTTCTGCCAACTTTCCTGTGAATAAGTTAGCAGCATCTTGAAGCCCTGTAGAGTTTGTCAGAGCACTAAGTTAATTGGCTTTTTTTCACTTTGTGTTCGGTTTCAGACTTGTTCTAGTGAGACTTGTGAATATGGTGTGTGAAATGCAAGACAGTTGACAATTTAAGGTAACTTTCAAAGGATGATTTGGTCTGTCCCGTAACACATACCGCAGCGTTGCAGTATTAAGGGTGACAAGGATTAGTAAACTTTATGCAACTTGCTCTGAAATATCAATGTATACTTCAGATATTTGCATCCAGTCTTTATTTAAACTGAGGTAGTAATTTCTGATCTGCATGAATAACCTCTGGTGATGAGTCCTTGGGTATGCTTCTGTATCTGCATTTTCAGTCCCTGCAATTATAACTTAGCATCCAAGCCGAGACAATGAGGACCTGTTGCATTTAAAAAATTAAAAATCATTATTTTAGACTTCTATTAAGCATGAAGTTAATTAAAAAAATATTTGTTCACACACTCTTTAAAAATTAAAATAATTCTAAGACAGCTTTTAATAACTACCAACAGGAACTCACAGGGACCATATTAATTTACAGTGAGAGTTATAATCTGATATGTTGTTCATTCTGTGTTCTTGCTTGAGAATTCCAAAGTAGCATTGATTGTTAAGGAAGCAGAGAGGCTTTAAAGAATGTCTGTGGTTTCTGTGGAAGGGACCAGAGTAAAAAAAAACCCTCTTCTCCCCCAAATGTGACTTACATTAACTTGGCAGTGTTTGTCAGGAAATCATTACTTCAGAATCCATGACAGCTATTAAGACTTCTAGCAGGGAGCTTGTGATTGCTCACTAAAACCATTGCAGCTAACTAAGCTTAACAATTGCAAGAAATTATTTTTATACTTCATCTTAGGGAAAAGTTTTGTTTGTAAGCTCTTTACTATTTCAAGGCAGGATGTTATAGAGGGAGTTGTTTTCCAGAAATGATGATGAGCATTGCAGACAATGTGTGTTAAAGCAGATCTGCACTAGAAGACGTTTATTGGCAAAATTACCCTTTAGTGATTACAGCTCGTTGTGGTGTGGTTTAATCTTCCTTTGTACATCCTGCAACCATCTTCTTCCTTTCTAAATAAGCTTCACTGTCACAAACACACTTTCTGCTGTGACATGAAATTATACTCACAGTTCTTGCTGTGATACATCGGCCAACACACGGACACTGCACTCCCCACAAAGGCATTTGTAGCAACGTAGACCCCGCCTGAGCTGCAGTGGGTGAGAGGAGCTGCAGTGTCCAACCTTAGCAGTGATGACTCTGCTTGTTCAGTGGGTCATGGAGTGCACAGAATGAGGAATCTTACATTTCCTTCTTTTAAAATCAAGATAGGGTTCATTGGTGGTGTACTGGCTGTGTCCTCCATCGGTGTTTTGGGGAGTTACTGAAATGTGTCCATTTTAGAGCGTAAAGTCTGGCCCCTAACTTTAGACCAAAGGTTTGGCCTGTGTTGTAGAAAATGGAGCAGAAGGTCGCCTTCGTTCTTCTGGAGGAAGTTGATCATTGGATTTATGTTGTTGACCAAAAAAAAGATTGATTTATGGCTCATTTCTTGAAGAAAGCTGCTAAATTATCTCGCTAGCATGATTCAAAACAGACTGATAATATTCTTTAGGTAAACTATGGGTTAAGTTTGTTTAAAAAATGAAATCGGAGCACTCAGCTATATGAAATTTAGGCACGATTAACAAAGAAAAAAGTCTATAGAAGAACCATCTTTATTTGACTGCATTCCTGGGAAAAAATAAGACTATCCCTGTGGAGAATGAGTGTATATCAGTACTGTCTTCTTTGTGGAATGGTCAGATAAAATGTCACAGGATAATACGTTGTAGAGAGGATGCTGAGCAAATGCAGCTTTTACAGTTCAGCTGGTGAAAAAGGAGGACATACCGGGGACAAATGTTGAGGTGGCCTAATAAAATATCTAAATAAGCCTTTTGAGAACTTGTGTGGTGACCCTAGGATAGGAGAAGATCAGTTCACATTAGAGAGTGCCAGGGTTGTCAATTGAGCCTATATCTGAACCAGCACTATTTTACCATTTCAGGTTCTGTGTATGTAAGACCTGAAAATACACTGAGCAAAGCAAAAGTTAGTGCTTTGGATTTCTACTTGGCACTTGGAGAAAGGCTACAGGAATACAACAAAGAGTAAAAAGGAGTAATTTCTAAGTTGTGAGTTTCTGCTCAGTTTGTTTCCTTGGTAGGGGATCCTCCCTTCCAGGCTGCTGTTAAAACATCTGGCCCAGTGGTGGGTGTACTCTAATGAAAGAAAGTAATAGGAAAAACCAAAGCCTTGTCAGAGATGGGCCAGGGATGCTGTTCCACAGTAATGCTCTGGATTTTAAATTGTGTGCTCTAAATGCATAAGTGTGGGTGAGAATGTATATGTGATGTGCATTTGTGGTGTCTGTGTCTAGTAGCTTACACTCCAAACAGCCTAAATGTGTTCTGCCTTAAAACCTAAAACCTGAACGAACTCCCAAAACACCTCCTTCCCACCCCCCAAAGCCCCACCCCCAAAAGAAAACCAAACACAAACAGCAACCCCCAAATGCCCATAAATATGGAAACCTTTTTTCCTCTTGGACTGATGAGTAGAAATAGAAAGAGCAGTAACTTGTTTTCTGGACCTCGATGGTTTCATTAGAATCCTTCTAATAACACTTTCAAAAAAACAAAGTCAGCATTCTGGGCCCGTCTTCCACCCTCCTCCCCCGCCTCCTTCCTTTCCCCAGAGTTGTTTCACACGTACTTTACATTTTCATTTCTCATTTTCATTTCTCATGGGAACTGTGTCATTTCTCACTTCTATATCTTAATTCCATGTTTCAGTGTAAAGTATCAGTTGTATTAAGTTTTCTTTGTCATTTCAAGTGAGAAATGGTTAAGACAGCAAATGATGCAACTAAGAGCATTGTCAAGTTGAAGAGCTTTTTTCTAAATAAATCTGTTAAGTGTGAAATTTATTTTTCTTATTTAAAGGATAAATATGATCTCTGCTCTAGCAGATTGTTTAAAAATTCCCTTAAAATTCAAGAAAATTGTCTTGCAAATTGAACTTGTGTAATTTTTTTTGCTGTGTATGGTAGTGATGCATATAAATATCTTCAGTTCTTGAGTAGAAGATTCTTTTAGTAAAACCACATATGTTCTGTCATAGAATAAAACTGTGCCTTATATCGTGGTCTAACCTCCAGGTTAAACTCTGGCAAACTTACTCCTGAAATAAAAGATGCTATTTCGATATTTATATTGTTTTCAGCATATATTTTTCTTGTATGTATTTAAAAAAATTCTTTCTGTGAAGTATATGTTTAGATCTGGATATAAGCCTGGTTAGTGTGGGTGAAAATTAAGGCAGGGATTGTAGGGGGGAATTACTCCAGAGGTACATGTGGTTTATAAAGTAGTGGGCTCAGGCAGGTCTTGAAGTGTAAGAACGTCATGGAAGAACACTTTAAAATGCATAAAACAAAACCTGCCTATTTTTTATTGGAAGCACTTGGCATGCCGTGGAGCTTAAGCAGTTGTTAACAGTCCAAAGTTGTCTGGTTTTATTGTTGGTAAACTGGTGCTTCACGTGGTCATGAGATTTCACACAAACGTTCTGTTAACCGTATAAAAATATAGGTTGTGCAGTAATTTTACTGTGCTTTCCTGATGAAACAATTTGATGTTTTATTGCAATAGGATGACATACTGTTTTAAGCAGTAATAATGTGCTTATTGTGGCCAGAAGTGATAACTGGAGGTTCTGACTGAGCTTTTCTGTTGCCCTCTCTCTACACAAGTGTAGAAGTAGTTGCTTGAGTGAGGAGAAGGATTGCTGGATGTGGTGTTCAGGCCAGCCTTCATCACTGAGCTGGCAGGCACAGGATGGCTTGGCCAACTAGTCAATACCATAACCAGAGATTTGTTTTAGTAAAGGTCTGATTGCTGCTCATAACCACTAAAAGCTTTAGCATTAAAGAAATTATATAGTCCTAATCGGCGTTTTATAACTACAAACCAAATTTGGATTTAAATGATGGATACTATGAAAACATGAAAGTCCAATGTGTTCTTGAGGTTTGACAGAAATTTGTTACTTAAGTAGAGAAGAATTCTCTCCTTGCATAAAAATGTTCTTCTCTTTCATGGGAGAAATGAGAGTTGGAAAACTGAGCCTCTAAACTGAGGAAATGAGACTTGAAAAACTAAGTTCTTTATATAAATATATTTGTTTTAGTGTCATTAAAATCTGTGATCTCTCATCAGCTTATGTAACCAGAGCATTTTGCCCCCTGTTTAGGAAGTAGCCAAAGGACAATCTTATTGATATCCATGAAATATAAAAGAGTCTCTTTGCTTTCAGTCCCTACTTTCCCTGTCTAGGGCAGATTCCCTATAAACCTATATTTCAATGTGGCCCTATTGTTGCAAGTTCAGTCTTCCTTGTATCCCCTTCATATAAAATGGATGCTATCAACTGGTCTGACAAAAATAATTAGCTAATGGAAATTAAAAAATGAAAACCCATGTCAGAATATAGAGGATTTCTGTGCATCAGCTTTTAAATGTCCAGCAGGACATACCTGAAATAGAGCCAAGAAGTGACTGAGAGAAAACTCAAAAACTATTGAGCCTTTGATAGACTTAATGGTCATCCAGGGACTGTACAGAGACAATAGTCTTCCCATTTTCTCCAGTGAGAATAGGATTACAGATGCCAAAGGGTCACCTGTGCAACAGGGTGAGAAGATTCAGATTCTTGAGCTCTGGCTCCTCTTAAAGTTCTTTGTCACTCTTTTGCTTTTGAAGCCTGGCCCTCTGCAAACAACTGCTAGTAATCTAAAGCTGAAATCTTATGAGCTGAATTTCTCATGTGTGGCTGTGAAAGTATTAGTTGCTTTCTGTGACTCTCCAAAACACACAACATATATTAAAGGTCTTTTCCAACCTAAATGATTCTATGAGACAGATTGTGGATTTGCACAGTTTGGGACTCTTACCTCCACCCACTCGAATGGTTTGTAAAATCTCCCAAAGCAACCTTGGCTGTTCCCTTCATATATTCCCTTAGAACATATTAAAACTCCCTTAGAGAAATTGCCATGTGGAACCCTAGGAATATATAAACTCAGCTAAAATTCTGAATAAGGAGATGTGACTTTGTAAAGATAGTGGACTACATTATGTTATCCCACATGTGCCTACCTGTGACTTATGTGTGTGTAAATATTTTGTCTGTAGAGTTCACCAGTGTAATATTAACAGCACAGACACCAAATGAGCTACGCATAGGAAGCGCTACAGAAGCTGACCCATTAAAAACTGAATGGAGTTACAGAAAAACTTGGTTTGGGTGTAGGTCTTTCATAGACTATATAAAACCTTTGGACTTGAATGTTTTACTTACTTACCAGTTTGTGGTCCTGGAGCTAAGGGGTTGGAGTAGCTATCAGTATGTTTGGAAAAGATGGAATAGAGAGAAACTTCTTAAGATACTCCAAAATATTTTAAAGTTTGTGAAGATCAGAAGTAAAATTTGTCATCTTGGAAAATGCTGTCTGACAGCTCTTTATGGGCTATGAGAAGTCCTATATTTAAGGAAAGAAAAGACAAAGGGAAAGAAAGTGACCCTAAAAAATTAAACAGGCTTGATGAGAACACTCCTGAAATCAAGTGGAAAGTCATCTATGGTAGTTACTTGATACTTAAACCTCAATTTGAGTGCTACCTGTCTAATCTTAAGCTCATGAATGATTTGACATGATTCTTCTGTTGTTGATTTCCAAGATGGAATTTGTTTGGGGATTGTCATTCCTGAATTCACAGTTGCCTGCTCAAGTAAGAAAAATAATTGTTTTGTGCCAGTGAAAGAATCTGCAGAGCCAGTTAGCTATAAACTAAATTTATCAAGTAAATATACTTTAAAAAAAAATTGTGCTAATAGAAGAGTCAGTAGTATTCTGAAGATAGTTGTACTCAGTGAAGTTTCTGCATTAAAAAAAAGATAGTTAGAAGCAAATATTTGCACTCTAAAGTAGGGGAAGATGAGACTTTTTAAAAAAACATATTTATCAAGATTACTTAATTGTGCCATTCTCTTTTGTTCTCTCCCCTCCATTTGCCCCCACACCATTGACTTTTCCAACTTTCAATTTTCAGAGTATGCTTTACCATCTACTTTGGGGGGTAATGTATGTAATGTAAGCACTAGGGGTTGTGGCTTTTAAGTTCTTTTCTTTCTGAAGTTCTGTTTTCCGAAGTATCTTCTTAGAATCTGTCTTGTGAACTGTCTGGTTTTTCAGGCTGGCTTGTTGTGGTATACCATGAAGCTTGGACAGATAAAATCATAGTATTAATAGTTATTTTGCCATAACAGTGTGGAATATGCTGCTTAGGCAGAGAACTGTGGTTTTGCACAAAGAGAGTTTGTGGCATTCCAGTGTCCAGACTTAAATGATTGTTTTCTTAGTGCAGGACCTAGATACTGTATAAAACTTCTTTTCAGGAACTGGCGAATATTAACTTCAAGGTTTTCCCCTGGAGATGGTAAAGGATATGAATAAGCTTAATTTATATATTTTTTCTGTTAAATAAAGACCAAACTCACATTTAAAACAGTGCAAGTAATGGCTGTTCTCCCCTATGTAAGTATGTACCAAATTTGGTTAATGAAAAAGAGTTTAGCTGAGAATTTGAAAAATACCCAAGCTAGACAGTGAGAACAAATATCTGGTTATTTTGATGCTTGGTACTTCTTTTAATTCATTTTAGGGAAATAATGGCTACCATCTTCTTTTGCACACATATCTTCCTGGCAAATATATTGTTCCCATGAACCATGAAACTTGCCATTTCCGTGATTTTCTGTTGCTTCCAAATAAGTTTCCCTTGGTGTGAGCATGGTCAAGAAGTTCACATGAACGTAAGATGCAGCTTGTCAAACATATGTTGAGTGAATGCTTGACTAATGTTTTTATGATGGAAAAATTCTGGGTCCTTTTTTTAGAAACAATAAGAAAAAAATCTGTGGTAATAATTAGCCTTTTTATGCCTGGCTTTGAAGACATTACATGACTTGTTTCTTCATTTCAGCCTGTCCCTCTGGAATTACGAAGTAGCTGGCATCTATTTTCTCAATACCGTTGAGAAATGTGTACTGATCTTCACAGGGATAGTTTGGTGTTTTCTTTGTGTCGCTAACTGTGGAGTTTTCAGTCTTCAAAAAAAGACCCAAAACATTAGTCCTCCAAAATCATAAAATGATATGAACAATTGACATATACAGAGAGTCAACAAAAAAGTTGTAGGCAAACTATGTACATAACAAACCTTTTGACCTTAAATAGTTCTGTTTCACCTAGAATTACCCTGATTTGCATAACCAAAGACAACACCGTTTTAAGGTAGTTGTGTTTCTATGCCTGACAAGAAATCATGTAAGTTAATAAAGTGGTGATTTATGGCCTAGTGCAGTCTCCACCTAGACATTTGTAGGCTGAGTTATGCAATTCATATGCCTTGTAACGTAGATAATTTGCTTACAGCACCTTATTCAGTGTTTCAGCAATAGGAACTGTTGACAGGAATGGCCATGCCCAGTTTTATTTCAAAACTTAAGTGTCTTATTTATCCAAGACTTTTTTTTTTTTTTCATGGATAGATTTGTTACCCTCTTTAGGATTCGAGGTACTTGCAGTTGTTTTCAGCTGGTGATTTTGGAGACAGTAGTGGCCATGGGCAGCATTCTGATTTGGGGCATAAAATGTTGTCCTTCAGCAAGGGTAACTGCAGTTTAGTAGTGGAAGAGTTCTATCTATGGGTTTGTTCAGAATTCAGTTTTACTGTAGTCTTGGTCTCTTTTTCACAGATTTGACTGAATTTAAGTTTTTGTCTCTCACTCTGTTAACTGTTGAAGTGGGAAGGTATGAAAGTGGAGTGGGAAGATAGTAGGTTTTCACTTAAATAAAAACAACCAGTAGTGAAGACAATGTGACTTGGTAGTGTTTTTCACAAATACACATGAACACCAAGCTCTGTTTTTTCTCCTTTCTACCACTTCTTTGCAACCAAAACGTTCCTCTTATCAGAAGTAGAGTTGGTTTCACATACCGTAAAAGGAAACAAACTTTTTTTTTTGACAATCACTTTTTAAGAGTTCCTCTGCTCTTTCAGCCTTTAATCTGCATTGTAGTGTTTTGTCTGTGTCACTCTTGACATGTTTCAGAGTGCATTGAATGAATTTGTATGGAGAAGTGGTTCTTCTATTTATCTCTTCAGAAGCGCAGGAATGGGCAAAATGTATCAGCAGAAGTTCATCTGTGGGATCATTCAGCTTACTTTTGTTGCTGACAGAAGGAAAGCAGCATTTGATTAAATTGGCATTCTAATGGTAACACTGTGCATTCAGTAATAAAATTGTCTTCCCCAATCTGTGACAATTTTCAAGGTGACTTTGGATGGAGTAAATGTACTGTATTGGGAGTGCTGCTCGTAAAGACTTAGCCTTTTTTTTTTAATGTGTAGCTTCTTTTTGCATAGAAACACCTAAGCACAATAGTGTGTGATTCGTGGAGTGATTGTGTGAATGATGTGTGCACCAACACATGGAAATGGTGGCTGCTAGGCTGGAACCAAAGTCCACTTGGAGGCATCTGTTGTCACGTGCCCTTGGTTGGTAGTTGGTGGGCAGTGGTTGTACGTGCACCCACGGTACAGAGCTGCTCCACTGACTCTGTCACTGTTTGGGACTGACTGAACAGCTTCACAGGTGAGATGGCCCAGTCTGGTGTGTGTATGCTGTAGGGAGCCTGTGCAAAATGATAATGTCCACAGGCTTAGTTTGAAGGTAGCGACTTCAAGAAATGAAAATTGTCTCCCCTTTCGTCTTGGTCATTTGTGTTCTGATTCCTGGACGTGGCAAAAACTATTGCAGCCAAGTGTTTTGTACTAAGAAAACTTCCCAGGCACTGGGGACAGAGTCCTCTGAGGGTAAGTGGCAGCAGTGATGGGTCTCATGGGGTCTGTGGTGGAATGACAGAGCTGCAAATTATATATATATATATATATATATATATATATGTCTGGGTTGTATTACATACCTGTGGATGTTTTCTGAACTAGACCATAGCAAGAGTGGTGAGCACCACTCTGCAGATATTTACTCTGTAGAAGACTGTTGGTGCTGTAGAAAAATAGTTGTTGTGGAATGTGTGGTCTTGCTTGTAAGGGAAATATTTACCCTCTGTCTTTAGGTTTATAGATGATAGCTTAAAAATCACAACACTGCACAAAACCTTAAATAGGCAATCACTTTGGGGAGTGCTTAATTGATGGTTTGTTGTCTATAAGGGCATGAGCTGAGAGTTTTTGGTCTAGTAAAAGTTTGCATGTAACTTGGGGAATGAAGTCAGGAAACCTAGCAACTGAATATTTTAGTTGAGAGTGACGTGCTATTTAATTTAAATTGAAATGCTGTCAAACCACTTGCAAAGATAGTCTCTCGAAGGGAAGGCTTCTCTGCATAATTCTGGGTATAATGAATGCTCAAGTCCTGATTAGGCCATGATATAAAGTAGCAAGCATCCAGACAACATGTTCATTCTTTAAATGTCAACAGCTGTTTTACACAAGTCAGTGTGTAGAAAATAATAACTGTATGGTTGTGTTGCAACATCCGAGCTTCAGAACTTAATTCTTTAGATAAGGAATGTTTAGGTACAGATTTAGTTGAAGACTTTATGCCATGAAATGGCAATAGCTGCAAGCATGTAACTTTACAAAAGCATCATATATTTAGTGGTGTAATATGTCTAAAAGTTTTGGTAGCAGTGCAGTCTGCCTTATCACTGTATTTGAGTGGAATGAGTGATTAGTGTATCACTGAGCAAATACACTGCTTATTGCAACATTTTTCAATGGAAGGATATCTGAAGATTTTGTTTCTGATTCTTCTTTGTGTGGTATATTGTGCCTTTTTTTTTACGAGAAATTTTGATCAAATGACTATTCCTGCCTTAACTTTCTTTTTCAAGACATTTAATGTTATTTAGCTGGTTTGTGAGCACAGCACAGTTCTCTGCCTTTCCTTTTCCCTCCTGCAGATGCCTACTGGAAGAGGGACTGAGATTCTCTCTGCCTGAATGGCACAGAGTTGGGCCAATGCTTTGCCAGCCTTTTGTGATTGTTTTAAAACAAATGAAGCAGCAGTTGTGTTGTTATACATTCATTCTAACAGCACTGCTTGTCAAACAATTTAGATGAATTAGAAGGGGAAAAAACAAAAATGTGTTTCAAAACCTAGAATAAGTATAAACACTTTTGGGAGCACTTTGGAGGATTCTGAGACAGACTCTAGGAGTATTTGTGATAAAAACACCCTTTTGCCGTTGCTGCATCCTCAAATGCAAAAAACATGGTGCTCATGTGCCACTGAGCTGTCTATAAAGGAACAGAGATGCTGACCTGACTTCTTAATTTGAGGAGATAAACTATATAAACTACGTTAAATGGCGAAGTAAGAGCTAACACTTTCATTAGAGGACTTTCAGTTAGTTGAAGTTGGCGTGGAATTCTATTACAGTTTATTTTTGTAGAAGTGGTGATTCATCAAAATTGACATTTTTGTGGAAACATTTGTTTTGACAACTTTCTGTTAGGCTGTCATCCTGGGTCACATGGTTGGAGCCTTGAACTTCCTTCTGTTTTGCAGTCGTTCCACAGTAGCTGCCTGTATGCTGGTAAAATGGTTGAGGATTTTCAGCTGTGGTAGTTTGTGATCTCGTTGTTCTTAGATGTTTCTATCCACATAGATATTTCAGTTTTAAATGTGATTGTCACATGCTGTTCTACTTCAGTTATAACTTGTAAACTTTGGTTTTGTTTCATTGCTTACAACAAGGCTTAGATGAGAGTAAAACACTTACTGCTAAAAAAAAGTACTGCCCTTTCCACACCCCCAGTTCTCATTCTTTTGTCAGCTCTTCCTCATTTTGGCACTGTGGTTTATACTGCAGTGGGTATTGCCTAGATAGAAGGTATGATTAATGCTTGTCAGGGTCACCAGAATTTTAGTACCTGTCTTGCAGACGACCCTAGAAGGCAGGAGGGTGATAAAAGTATAGGTTTGTTTTGTTTTTGTCAGGAGACAAACAGAGCAGCTGAAGAGAGATGGAACTTCTTCCCCTTGTCAGAAGTTTTAGCTTCCTGTGCTGGTTGACCTGTATACCTTGGTTGTAGATTCTGGTTGATTATCCATCAACTGTTTTCATAGGCAATCTTTTGTTTAATAGTTGCTAAGCTGTTATATCAGGTTTCCAGTTTTTGCTCACTGGTGCTTTTTTTCAAAGGTTACTACAAACTTTAAGACACTTCTCAAGTACTATTTAAAGGTCTGATTTTCATGATGACTTATCAAAGCCCATGCTATGAAATGCAGACAGAAGCATTTTTCTTTATTACTTGTCATTAAATTGCAGCAGCAGCCTTCCAATTCACCCTGTGATCTGTTCATCTTTTTCTCTCAATGCTGAGCAGTTTACTTTGTGAAAGTTGTATTGTATTTAAATATATAAGCAGATGCAAAAAAAGAAATATACACAGTTGCTTAACAGACCCTTTTTGTCATTTGGTAGATATTCTTACTCCATCACCTTCTAGCTCAGGATGCATTCTTGCTTCTACAGGTGGGATTGGAAGAACAGAAAAGAAGCAGCATCATTGTACTGCCAAAATAAATAGCTCACAAGCCTCATCTACCACTCCAGTCTTGTCAAGATAGCTCTTATCTAAGTGTTTGAGCTGCTTAATGGTTGTGGGGATTGGATTTTGGGGGGGTGATGTAATTAGTGGCAGGTTGTGCTGCAAACTAATACCTGTTTTCTCTGGTAATTTTGTGTTAAATATGCACAGCTCCAAAACAGTCCAGGCACACATTAGTGCTTCCATTGGAGGACTGAACCAAATGAGCCATTCCCATCAGTAGTCCTGTAAGAGCTAATGTTTCTCTGTACAAGAAGTTTTATCAAGCTGTCTAGCTTCCCACATATTTTGTGCATGGATGGTTGGTGTCTCTTGCTACCTTTGCCATTGGGATTAAAAACCAAAACTTGTTAGTAGTGTTAGTTGGTGATGGATGGCAATTTTCACTCCTGACCTTGAGTCATATGTAAGAGTGCAAAGGAAAGGGTTGCTGTACTCTTAATTAGCTCCTCTGAGGTTACAGATTTATGCATCTGAGGTTTGTGTAGCTGAGGAAAGCGATGTTCACAGCTCTTTACATTGAGCATATGACACTGGGTTATGTTGAGCTAACACTGAGCACACACGAAAAAAATGATGGATCTAGGAGCTGCCAATAGCCTAAAAATAGGGAAAAACACTATTAGTAGCTAATATGTGATGCACGTGTGAATACTGTAGGTATTTGAGGCCTAAGTCATAAAATAAGCCCCAATTTGATCTGTGTAATTTGTTGCTCCATTTCAGTCAAGCTGGGCCTCAGCTTCATCTCTCAGTGACCTCCCAGCCCAGTGGCATCATGCAAGTCTGTAACAGGGCATCCCCATGGGACAGACCTGCTCCAAATGCTGTAGGGGCTGGACATGCTTCATTCAGTGCCATTGTCATTAAACTTCAAGGAATCTGGCTGTGGTGTAGAAGACCAAGCTTTCTTTATTCCAGTGTTCACAGTGAAAGTTGCATTACTATGAAAACTATTGTTTTCAAAGGTTTTGCCCATTATTCAACATTAGATGCCAGTTCATTTCAGGGGATGCATAACAGAAAAAGCAACATATAGATAGATCCCTGGTACTGTGTTTTTTGCCACAGTCTGTGTGTGAACTTTATTTAAATGACCTAAGAAAGTTTACTTGTTCTTTGTTTTGAAAGAAGCCCTTTAAAAGAAAGTCTTTTTTTGAAAAAAAGGTCTCTGCTTTGACAGAAGCTTCATATCTCTCCTATCTACAGGGGAGGAGATGATGTCCCTTCCAACCTGTCTGATTCTGTGATTACGACACTGGAGGCTCCCTAGTGAACTGGTTCAGTAAAACAAGACTAACTTGCATATATTTTAGACTTTTGTGGTCATTAAAGCACAGTTCCTGATAAAATTGTGATGATGAAAAGATTCTTTGTATTTCACCTCCTTTAAAATGTTTTATCTGTGAAGCAAATTGAAGCCGTATACTTTTTCTTTTTTTCCCTTCCCCTTCCCCCCCTTTTAACAGGAATGCTCATGATTGTTATAGCATTGGTTTCCAAAGCAAATTCAGGCAATCATCTGTTAGGTGTTGTAGCCCAGCGTAGAGGAGCACTGAGGGGTTCTGAGTAGAGAAGATTTTTGTACTGCAAATCTTAAGGCAATAATAAAGTCATCAGTATGTACAACCCTGTAATTTTATGTATTACTCGGAACTTCAGCTTCTTACTTGCCCGGAGTACAGAGCTTGGTATTGAATACTATCCTAGAAAATGGCTTGTTTACAGAATGAATTCTTGCTGCACTGGAAATGCCCTTTCTCAAGTAGTTATGTCAGCTCTTGCAGTTGATCCTGAAGACATGGGACAGTTAGACTTGAGGTAGAAAAAATATCTCAATGCCACCACCCCCTTTCTTCAAATTTCTGAGTTGTGACTTAGGGATTGGCATTGTTACTGATGTGGGAAAGGAGTTGATTAGAAGAAACTTTCAGGAGCTAGGACTAGTCCATCAGTAAGTCCATTTTCTTTCCCCATGCTGTGAAAAAGCTGCAGTGCCCATTTTCTTGGATTTTAATTAGTAAAGTTAAGGTAAATATGCATTTGTTTCCATTATCAAGTAACAGAGTATATCCTTCTGGTCTAGCTTATTCCTTTTATGCAATTGTCCTGGTTCTATCAAGCTGTTAGTGGCAGCTGTTAAGGAAACTTCCCTGTCTAATCATCCAGGAGCCATTCTGGTGGTCACTCTTGCACCACTTGAGCTGGGACCAAAGCTCCTTTGCAGTTACACACCCCACACTCCCAGTCAGACCAGATTGCTTCTAACTCAGTCCCAGGTTTCCCATAGCAGAGCCTAAAACGTTTCAAGCCTTGGAATAATTTAATCTTGGTGCAATAACTAACAAAACACCTGGAGCTGGGTGCCTCCAAGGAGGGATCCTGAACAAAGGAAACGCTGTGGGCTTTTATACCTGTGCAGTCTAAACATGGGAAAGTCTGGGGGGCTCCTGCCGTGTCTCTGAGTGTCTGGTCCCCTGGCTGGGCCACAGGTCCCTGGGCTCTTTGTTGTGCAGAGTCAGCAGTTCACAGCTTCTTGTCTGTCTCCGGCTTAGACTCCTCCAGAGCTCAACCTGCTGCTTGCACTGCAGCTGCACCCCAAGCTGCCTGCACTGGATGGATTCCTCTGCAGCAGGTGCCAGTGAATCACAGTCTTCCCTGCTCTCTCTGTGCCCTCTGCCTCCTCACTGTTACCTGTGTGCAAAACCAACCTATTCTGGCAGCTCACAGTGCAGTCCACCACAAAAAAGAGGAGCAAGGTTATGAAGAGTTAAGACTCCCTTGAATAAATTCACTGTCTATTTTTCTTTCACACTTGGGGGAAAATCGCTCTATTTTAATCGCTTCGTTTGGTTTTTTTCCCCGACATATTTTTGTCCTCAGTGGTAATCCTGAGCTGTGGGGTTTTGTTGTTTTGGGTTTGTTGTTTTTTTTTTTTCAGTTACAGAACTAGAGATCCATTTTATTACAGTTCAGTTCAGAGAAGAGTAGTTAAAGAGTAATTGTCAATAAAGCAGATTAAAGCCTTTGGTAAAATTGGATAACAACCATGAAGGGATTACTGTTCATGACTTATAACAAAAGAAAGTAGTAGCTGAGGCAGGCAACGGAATGGACAGACTAAAGGGGACCTGATATAAAGGGAATAAATTAAATGTAGAGCAAAAGGCATTTTTTGGAAGTGTACGCAGGCAGTTTTCAGAAATTGTTGGATTTGAGATTTGAGTTCATCCCTGGTGCACATAAACTCATGAGGAAAAGAATATCCATATATATGCACACGTAATATGGGGTTTTACTTATGTTTTGCTGCAAGTGGTGGCTGGTGCAAAACTTTGAGGGGTTGGGTTCTATGAGCATGTTACTGCATTTCCATGAAAAATGTCAGCTTAAAGGAAAACCCAGGGCACAGATGAATTATTTGTGCTTTGAATCAGAACAGAAATCCTATACATCAAAATCTGTACATTATACAGGGCTTATACACAAGTCTCAGGCTTTCTGCAGTCATGCTCAGTGCTGCCACTATTAATGAAGCTGTCTTTTGTCCCCAGTCTTTTTCACCCTTAAGATTGTAAGATTTGTCCTGTTCAATAAATACTAATGCTGTCCTGCTTCCAGGTTTATTAGAGTGACTCATGGTTGCTTGATGGACTTGGATTGATGGCAAATAGATGCAGTGTTCAGTCAACTTGAGAAACAACTGAATTTGTAGGTAGTAGTGGAGAGGAACAGCATTACACCAAGTGCTAGAACACCTGCTTTTGGATGTAACAGGGGGTGGGAAAGCAATAATTATTGAAGTGTGGTTTGAGGGACAAGAAATTTGACATGCAGTTTGTATCCTTTCAGTCATCCCACTAAAGCAATTCCTGTAGTGGAAAAAGGGATGAGACCCTTTCTGACCCCTGACATACAACGGTGGAGCAGTGTCACAGCTGACACCAACACCTCTCGTGTTGCACTCCCATCCCTGGAAAGTAGCACTTGTACTTTGAAGAATAATTGATCTTGCCTAGCATAAAGATTGCCAGTCAGAATGTGATACAAGTTTACATGTTGGTAAACTATCAAAAATGCAATTTTGTGTGAATTTAATGACTAATCATTAAGTTGGTGTTACTTTTGCTTAGCTGTAGGTTGCTGTTGAAGTGCAGTTGTGCACTTGTGTGTGTTTTGAGTTTACTACCAAATCTGTAGATTTCTGCTTGTTGCTCCTGACTTCTTTCATAAATTGTTTAGGTAATTTTGGCAAGATTAAAGTGTTATTCTGCACTATATCCTTAAGATTCAACCTCACCCATATCTGGACCCCAGGCTGGTAGTGCTTCTTCATCATTTTGGTCTTAGTTCTTACACAAGATTGTCAGCAGCACCAGCTTTTCCTAGAATTATAGAATATCCCCAAGTTGGACGGACTTACTAGGAGCATCATGCTTGCTTTAGATGAATTAGCATATAATTTATACATAGGTAGTGTTTTGTTTAATGTGACAGCTCGTTTTGCAAGTTAAATGCAAAGAAAATTACACAGTTTTGTTAAAGTAGTTTTTCTGTGAAACCATTCAAATTACTTCTTCTGCAGGAAAAGCTTTGAACTAGACAGATTTTTTTTGTGTTTGCTTGGTTTCTCCCTGCTTAATACCTTTAATGTTTCATTCTTTTGAATTGTGCCACGTAACGTGGGGTTTGGCTGTTTTTTGTTGAATCAGAGGTGAACCCTAAGTGAAATGTTTGATTTTGAAAACAAGATAACTGAATTTGACCTAGGTGGGCTTCTTGGGTGTCAGCACATTTTTTCCTCCTGTTGTCTCGTGGAATAAGAACATGTGGGTCCTGCTTGCACTGCCTTGATCCCCTTGGATTAGTGAGCATAAGAAGATCCTCTGTTTGATGCTTCAATGTCTTCTGGTTTGAGGGATACCAGTCTTTTCTGTCTGGGCTGGCTTAAGGTGCTTGGAGGTTCTGTGTGTGTGAGATATAAGGGAAGAAAAAAGACAGGTATTCTTCAGAGAGCACCTAAAGTATGTTTATTACACCATTAGGTGTAGGGAGAGGAGCTGTTTGTGCCCTTCTGTATCACTGACTCAGTTCTCCACCTTCTGCACTGATGCAGGAGAGAGGTGGAAAAGTGGCAGCCTTGAGGTGTGGGGCCTCTGGCAAAAGCAACTGCGAACAGATGGATCAGTTTTATAGGCAAAGTATTTACTGGGCAGGAAAGAAACATTATTTAAATAAGCAAAATATTGCTGAAATCTTATTTTCTGTTTCTGTCAACATCAAAGTTGCACACTAAGAAAACTGGGTTTTTTGCTGACTTTGAAAATCTCTGATTTTAAATAAGATGTGCAATTTCTAGTGGCTGCTTAGGTATGCAATAGTTCCCTACATTGTTGTTAAATAAGTGTAGATTTCCCTTTCCCAAAATGTTTCAGTGTATCATTGTATCATTTCTGTAGTACACATTCCCCATTCGCCCTCCCAAGCAGCAGCTGAGGTTCAAAAAGTGTCATTTTTATCTAGTTAAATTGTACAAAATGTGATTTTTTTTCTTTTCCTCCAGATGCTGTAGGGAAAACAAGGAAAACCACTTCTTGTTTGTAAACAGCCTGTATTTTGTAAAAACTCTTAAATGGGATTTAGTCTAATTATTTTAAATTCTGTGAGCTGATGGCAACTGATCAGCACGTTTTTTTCTGCTGAGCAATTCAGGCTTGAGATGAAAGCTTTAAACTTGAGTAAGTTTTATACTTGAGCGATTGGGAGCATACTTGGGGTTTCTACCTATAGTGTAATATTTGGTGGGCATTTTCTTTTTACCTTGCTAGAAAACATCTTGTGAGTGAGGCCTGTGCTTGGGCGAGGATTTGGATTTTTTTCACTCTTTTGATGTGTCTCTGTGCTGGAAGTGATTTGTATGCAGTGTGTGTGGTTAATGGTGGCTCTTACTAGAAGAGCAGGTGAATGACCTGCAAAAGAAGCTTGTAGGAAGAAATGCTAATGACTTGGGTTTAATGCTGTTTTAATTGATTTTTTTAACTTCAGAATTCCAGATGCAAAAAATACTAGAAATGTAGTTGCTGTGGAATACATAGCCACTTCTTCCATAGGAATTGAATCCGAGTATTTAATATTCAGCTGAAAAGTAAAAGCAATCTTACTTCCTTTACAGCAAAATCTAACCCAGAAAAAGCTCGAGTGAAGTCTCAGACATCTCAGTTATTTGGCAGTAATGTTTTCAGTATAAAAATGAAGGGGTGTTTGTTTCATCTGAGGATGAAGCCTTTGGCCAGTTTTCATACTGCATTTAGTGGGCTTTTCTAACTGCTCTGTGAAAACATTCTTTCTTCTCAATAAAAGCCAAGCCTACCTAGGTTTATATTTCCAGAATTAGGTCTCTAACCAAATCTCCAGTGTAATGTAACCCGTCTTGTTATGCATTAATTACTGTGTCCCTTTATTTCTACTCTTTTTATCCTCTATAGAGAAATCTCTCCTTCTTCCCTTTCCCTCCCCTCCCCCTTTTTTTGTTTGTTTTGTAGTGAACATCATGTAGCTTTTGGGCTAAAAATAAGGCCTTATTTCCTGTAGTTTTGTAGTGTGAAAAGACTAATTGGTGTGTGCTGCTTTCTTACAGGAGAATAATTGATTTAGTGAGTCTGGTGGATGATCAAAATATAAAAGAAAAAAACCAGCCAAGGCAAATGAAACTGTTCCAGGAAAGCTGAAATGAATTAATTGCTTGCCTGCATGTTCCTTACTGAGGGTGTCAGGTTGGTTTCTGTATCAATAAACTGATAAACAAATCACAAGAACAGGAACTGCCTGAAAATGTACTGAACTCCTAGATGACATGAATTAATTTAATTTTAAAAAAAGCCTAAGGAATGATAGTTACATGTAAGTAAGCTGGATTTACATACCAAACAATAGGATGAAAACTATGAAAAAAGTATTAGCAGAGTGCTGAAATGTGATATGAAGGGTAAGAGTTAGCTTGGTTCAGCAGAACATTAAAGTTCCTTAGGGTTTCTTGGAGGAGTCAGGAATTAAGAACATAAAAATGATCCAGTTGGTAGTAGTGTACTGAGAGAGGGGCTGAATAACAAGAGGATATTTTACTGATGAAAGACTTGGAATGATTAAAAAAAAAATCTCCCAGAGGAAAAATTGCAGACAGATCTCATATTGAACATCATTGTTCCCCAATTTCATTTGATGGCAGACAGGTCGTCTCTCTGATAGTTTTTTCAGCTGATCTTCTCTCCTCTTGTTCCTGGCTGAGCCATTCTGCCTTCCCATGTTTTTAGCACAAGTACCCACTTGATGATATGGTGAACTGTGTCAGGGGATTGATAGACCCCAACCTAGAGTAAACTTCCATTAAAACAGAGAATAAAGTTAAGTGAGTTGGTGTTGATTAAAAGCTGTCAGCGTTGTAAGCTGAGTCTGCATTAAGGATTCCTTAGGGTGGTTGTACCAGTGCATTCCACCTACTGTGAGTGGAGTTGATCTGCATAGCACCCTGTATACAGTTCACAACTGCAAACCTTGCACAGTGATATGCAGTGGGATGCTTAGGTTTTTGCTGGTGAGGAACAGCCCAGAATGACAAATGGCAGATTTGTTGTCTCTCTCACCCTCATTCGCTGGGCAGAATAATTGGCATGTGTGACTGTGCTCTCTTGCCATGGAGAAGTGTGTGTGTTTCTAGGGCTTCAGTTTGAGATACAAGTATAGGGAAAAATAATTCTCTACTTCCTGCGTTCAGGATGTATAGGGAGAAATGCAGAATAATTCTTTCAGTTTTTCATTGAAATATAAAAAAGAAGTTTGATTATGACTGAGCTGAAAAGATCCTTATGTGTCAAGGCAGGGAGTGAAAAATTGAGCTGACTTGTCTGGTTTCATCCTAAGGCTCTTTGAAATGACAGAATTCTAAATTATCATTTATAAACTAAATATTTATAGTGCAAGTGTTTATATTTTTAGTGCAAGTCCCTGTAAAGAAACAGATTTTTTTCGTTGTACTAAGAAGGTAAATTTTATCTGAGAAAGATGATGCTTTCCCCCATTTGTTTTAAAGTAGCTAAACATTGTTTCGTACTAGCTTTCATAATTTTGTTCAGTTCACTGGTGTGTAGATCTGCACCTTTTAACAGGATCTTAAAGAACTGTTTGAAAGGGTGTTTCTGTGTGCATGGGGCAATGCTGAGAAGCTACAGCTTGAGGCACTGCCAGAGCAGACCTCTGTGAGACTCCTTAAAGTTACCCAGCATGCAGTCCTGGCTTCTTGAGAGACTGTGCCACACTTATTGGTTTGGGGTACTTTTGTTTGTTTGTTTGTGTGTTCATTTTTTGGAAGTCTGTCCAAACTGCAAGTGGTTTGCTTTCCTCTGTTTTCTTGGTATATTTGAAGAACCAAGGTAGGTTGGAAGGCAGGAATTTTTCTTATCTTATTTTGTCCATCTCCTGTTACATTAACTTAAATTTTACTTTTCTTTTGGCTTACCTGCCACTAAAAGGCTGTCTGAACGTGGCTGGGTCTGGTGTGTTATATGTGGAGTGATTCCTGTGCAAAGGGCTGGCAGAGTTCTTCCAAAGCACATCACCATCTTGCTTCCGTCTTGCAGTCAGTAAGGGCCTCGGGATGGTGTTAATCAGTAACAGAGAGAGGAAATTCTCTCTCCCTCTCTATTCTTTTGGCTTAAACTGGGAAAAATGTTGTCTCAGATATTGTGTTTTGAGTGCTACTGAGTTTTGTCAAGCTTTATTTCCTGCTTGCTCTAGGAGTGACGAGAAAATGGCTTTTATTTCCTAACTGTGGAAGGTATGTCGTTAGACCTTTTGTGTCTGGAGATAGGAAAAGTTAATTTACAAGTTCAAGGAGCAGAAGACCTTTCCACCTGCTCAAACAATTAAAATTCTGCCTTTGTGAGCATTCAGCAAAAAAAATAGCTACTTCTTGTTTTTTAATGAACTGCTTTTTTTCCTTGGGATCTGTGGCCAAAAGGACAAACATATGCATGTGACTCTGCAGTGCATCAGTGTGTGCTTGACAGCTAAGTCAAACCTTATTTCCTATAGACTTTTAGAAACACCTGGATGAAAATGAAAAACAGTCTCTCACCTGTGTTTTGTCTGATTGTCGAGCATATTCTTTAAACTAGGATGCCTGATAACAGAGGGCATCATAGATAGCTTGAATACTGGGTTGTTTCTTTCTGGTTGTGAAATGAGAATATCATGTAGGTTTGTCCTTCTGTTTTGATTTCTTACAAATGACTTTCAGTGGTTTTGCTAAGGTCTTCTTTTCAGGGCTTCTGAAAGCCATCTCCAAAATCTTATTCTAGTTTTATACTTTGTTGTTAATTCTGAGGTAGAGACAAAGCATCATCTTCTGATCACTTCATCACAGGCTTTCTTCTTTCCAAAAGTGAAATGTTTGCATTTATCCCTTATTTTAGAAATGGATTCCCAGAAGAGAGAAGGTCTGGTGATAATTTTATTTCTCCTGCTAGATAAGGTCTGAATAGGAGACTAAAGCCAACTCTAAAGTGAAAATCCTCTTATTACCATACTGGTTACAGATGGATTTTGCCTAATTAGTATACTACTCGATGTCCTAGGATAAATGCAGTAATTTACATGAAAGTAGGATCACCAGGATAGCATCTTCATCTTGAGGGAACCAGCATAGAGTATACTGGGGAAAATATTTGTGTGTCTTGTAAAATCTGTGTTCCAGTAGACCTTTTTCTGGTGTGTGTAGTAGACTTACATAGACTTACATGTGAAATTTTATACATTGCTTTCTCCCACTTTCAGTTGAGTCTTTTAGCATCCCTGACAAATCAATTATGGAGGCTGGAGTAGTTTATCAATAATGACCTCTGTTTCTGCACAAGGTTACTGCTTTGCCAGCAGTGATAACATCTTGAGTTCTCCCTGTTGCAGGTCATTGTGTTAAAGGTGCTGGATGGACTCCTACCTACTCTTGATGCTCTGAGCATGATGGTGTGGGCTGAGAAGCTGAATAGCTGAGATGAACCTGTGGAGTTCTGCTAGTCCTGCAGCCCTCCCCGAGATGCAAGGGATGAGGATGGGGGTCAGGGGAGGGAGTTAAAGGGGTCAGCTTGGTCTGTGGGTGCTTGCTTGTCAAGCATTTTCAGCACATCTGAGTTGTTCTGTGCTAGACACACTGATGCTTTTGGGAAGAGTGAAATAAAAAAGGCTTGGTTTTCAGATTGAGAACTCTTGGTTGTTTTTGCCTGGTGTATGTAGCAATATTTAAGATAGGTGGTTCAGAGCCAGCTGTGCTTAGCTGAAACGAAAAACTGCAGCTTTATTGGGAATTTGTGGGCTTCAAAACCCAAAATCAGTGTAAAAGGTAAAAGATTCCATGTGTTAGGATGTTAAGAGTTAGCTACTTAATTCATATTCCTCACATAGCTGCTCTTAGTATGTTCAAGAGTGATGGAGAAAACTGCATATAGGGTAAGTTAATTTGCACAGAAAATGGTGTTGAGTGCATTGAATGTTAACATAAGAAATTATTGTAAAGCAGCTCTGAAAATTACATTCAACTAATGTCCTCACTTATTTACAGAGACAAGCTATTGTAAAAGAGCAGAGCTCTCAGCTAGCTAAGAACATCTTTTCTCTCATGTTTATCTTGATTGTATCCCCAAAGAATATTTCTTCCTCTCTTTTATGAAGAATTATTTCCATATTTAATTTGCTATGTACATTTTTTACTTCTCTTGGAGGACTGAAAATACTTTGACTTTTGCAATCAGTTGAGAAACTTCGTACTAAAACCTTCCTGTGGTACTTCTAGTCTCCTTATTTAAGATCCATTTTCTGTGTCATTCAGTACTGCTGTGTGCTTCTGGATTGCATTTTTTATCCCTCTGTGAACTTTCCTCAAAAAGTCTCTCTTCAGAATACCTGAAGGGTCACATGATTCAAATGCCTTTTCGTAAACTCCCGAAGAGTCATGAGCATTTCTTCTCAAGTCAAGAGCTATTTTTGATAGGCAAAGATGTGTTTATTGTGCATAATTTTCCTGAACTACTCCGATGCCTGTCATTTAACTGTGTATTTTTTGGTTAGGTGAGCACCAGTCCTGTTAGTGCTGGAGCTGGAGCAGGCTGTGTTTCAGGAGGAGCACTGCAGAGCTGATCAGCTCCACAGGGGTTCCTGCACTTCTAAAATCTTTGCAGGCCCTGAGGTTTGGCAGCTGTTTGTGTCCCCGAAGAGCTCAGAGGTTCTTAGGGGCTCAAACGAGCCTGATTGCAGAGTTGGGGCATTCAGTGTGAAGAACCTCAACAAATAATTAGCTGTCCCAATTAAGCAGCTGCTCTTCCCACTGAATAAAGTTCAGGAAGGTAAACGTTTGCCTACCCTGTACAGTGGTGCAATTGACTGCCTTAAAATCGGGTTAGTGTTGTGTGGGGTGTCTCTGTTCAATGAGTGAACCAGTTGTCTGCATCTCAGTGGGGGCTGGTGTTTCAGTGCCACTCCCTTCAGGCACCCAGTTCCATGCAGAATGGGCTGAAAGGCTCTGCAGCAGTGTTGGGGAGCAATGCATATCAGAAAGTTGCAAAGCTGATGGGTGCTGGTGATAAATTTATCTCCTTCTGTGCAGAAATCACTGCTAAATTATAGCATTTAATCTTGGCATTTGTACTCTGCAAGCTTTCCTCTATGGATGTGGATATTGTGCCGTCAGCGTGCCCAGACTTTATGGGCTTTGTGGAAAAGAACAGCTTTTTGGAAAAGAAGCTCTGTTATTTATTATATTTGTTCATCGTGCAGAATGGAACCATAAAATGCTGTTTTATCCTGTTTGTTTGTTTGTTTGTTTCTTTTGCTATGGCAAAACCTTCTATTTGAAGCAGATCAAAACTGTGAAGTTACAACTGTACAGTGCAAATGATTTCTGATGCCTTTTTAGGGGAAGTTTTATTGCCTGGATTCACCTTATGCACTGAGATGCAAAAATGAAAAAATGCTGGATTTAAAGATGCATAGAAACAAGTTGATAGGAAAAAACCATCAAAACTCTTTCTCTATTTGTTCATAATTTTTAGTGATGGTATAATCTTTTAGGATAAACCAACATCCCGGGCCACAGTCAAACAAAGTACCAACTAATTTTATTTTTTTTTTACTTCAGTCCAAGAACCTTCTTCTCTTCTATAAGTGTACATCAAATACTTGATGTGCCTTAATTCCTTGGAGGGGGGCATGAGTCTCTAAAAATTACAAGCAGAGATAAATAGAAATACGCTTTGTTGTTGTTGTTTTTCTTTGAGATTTTTATAAGGGCTCACAACCATTTCCAGAGTCTGCTGGTAAAATCTGACCTCTGGTGGTATTTCTTGTTAAGTTGAAGAGAGATTTGCCTCTATATGGGTTGCTTTGTTACTAAATTAAAGGCCTTCCTGCCAAGTCTGGTGCTACTGTTAGATGTGCCAGTGTGCTTGCTGCAGTGGGTTACAGCACAGCGTGTCTGTGCATTGCCCTCTGGATCTTTACAGACTTGGGATTGCCCAGCCACTGTACAGTAAACCTGCTCCACAGATGCAGGGTTTTCCCTCAAAGTTAAAAGGGTGGTGTAGATTCTAATTTTAAATGTTATTTTTCTCCTCTTCTGAACTAGAATTAAAATCTTGGTTCCTGGATTTAAATTGTGTAGCGAGGTGTAACCAGATGAGAAGAGAGACAAATGGAACAGTCGTCTTCTGCTGGTATCTCAATGCTATAATTTAGCACAAGAAGTTACTTTTCTCTTAATGTTTTCTCTTAACATTTTGCTCTATCCTGTGGGCTTTGATGGTGGCCCTTTTTTTAAATTGAAATAACTGTGTTTGAAAAGGATGGGGAGGAGAGAGAACGGCCCTTACCTTATCTGTATGGCTGTCGTCATCATCTGCCTCAAAACATTTTTAATGGAGACATTAAAACCCCTAGGCTTTCAAGCAAGGTGGAGGAAAACAAACATGATAGTGGAAAAAACCCAAACTGCTGGAGAAACTGCGCAAAGGTCACCAGAGCTGATTGGAAATGTTACTGAATCTTTAAGCCAGTTCCGTGTGTAGATGTGCTTCTCTGACAAATGAAATTGGGTTGGTTTTGTGAAGTTTGGGAAGCCTCTTCTTTGTTGCCAAACTACCCTTACCTGTTTTTCCTTGAGTAATTGCAGCATGCATTAGAGGTGAGAGTGAAGAAGATGAGGCTGTGCAGCAATTAATGAGCTGATTCAGTCTGAAAAAATTGGTCTAGCAGGGTGGTCAGAGCCTTGGAACCTATTAACCTTGATTTGGAAGTCTAGGACTTGACAGCTTAGGGCCAAGAAGGGCTGTCTTAAAGAAGTTAAAAGTAAATCTCACTTTTTCTCTCTTCTTTCTCACATACTCACTGGTGAAATATTGCCTGACTTTTTTTAACATTTCTTTTTTCAAGTATGCAGCTTTCTTATTCCATAGCTTGACCAGGTGGCTTGCTACTCTGCCGCCTTATCTGGAAATTATTTGGGTTTTGTCCTTCTTCCTGATGAAAAAGCAATTTATCTGAGGCACTTGTTTCTGTCCAGAGAAATCTCACATGTTCTTTTCAGATATTTTTGCACTCTGTGTTTAAGATAAGCATATTGCTCCATGAAGAATGACTCACTTGGGATCAAATAAGATAATATTTGTGTTAATCAACTGCATTTCTGTCCGCAGGTATTGCTGCACACTAAAACAAACATACTGTAGACATGAATTAGGGGGGGAGATATGACATGGAATTTCTTGACTCTTAAAAATAAATAAAAAAATAAACATTTGACGAGAATAACTTCATATGCAAATGTTTCTTTAATATGTTGCACGTTGGTTTTTGTTTAGAGGATGGGTGGACAGGCCTCTTCAGGTGTGGGCACCACACAGTGATGTGTTGTGGTTGTGTGATGATCTGAGTTAGTCTTTCCTGATCTGGATTGTTTTGACTGAGCCAGGTTAGGGAGCACAGATACAAAGAGGTATTACAGGTATGTTGGCAGATGTTATGAAGTGATGAGAGCAATTTAGGACAGTAGTCTGTTCCATCTGCAACAACAAAACCACCATGGACACACTTGGTCTGATCTGTTTATGATTTGTGTGACTTCTGTTTAGTTTTGCATTCTGTTAACAACCCACAAAAGTATATCCATTTTCTACCCCCTGCAGAAAAAGGACAAATATTCTTACCTGCTGCTCATCTCCAGCCATAATAAAGTGGTTTCCCTTGCTTCACCTCAGCCTTAGATGTAACTGGGTAGCTTCCCTCTCTCCACTGCTTGTTAAATAATGTTTAAACGTTGGTATATGTTACATGTTATACAACTTGCTTGTCCAGTCTTAGAAGATTTTACAGAGTGTTTTGCCCAGTTACTGAGTGCAAGCTGTGTTTCTAAACATGTTGACTTAGCTGCCTCTCTCAGAATTTCTGTGGAAAAAAAGGACTTGAATTCATCTTCCGTCAAATCCACTTAACTGCATCACATGCAGCTATGTCTGCTGTAAGTCCACACAGCTTCTTTTTCTGTTCCCCTGCCAGAACTCTGATCCATGTTAAAGAAGCTGTTGTACTTTTATGATAATCTGTAATATCTACCTTTGCTGTTTAGTCTTGAGTTCTGAGATGGTTGTCAAGATCTGTTTGATATCTCCCAACTTTCTCACTTCACCCAAGGAAAGAAAGGAACATACGGAAATATAACCTGACATAGTACTGTGCACTTGTCTTGTTTTTCTTTAACTTCTTGTAAAGTAACTTTCTTGTGTTTCACAGGATACGTGTACTTTAGGCAGTAGAAGAGAGTTCTACAGACATTGTCTCTGCAGAATAATAGAGTGTTTTTGTCTCTACTGAAAGTTGTCGTCAGCGTTCCAGTTGTAGATTTATACATGATTGCTTTCTTTTTTTTTTGTCTTTCTTATTTTCAAATAATTACAGGTTCATGTATTGGACAGACTGGGGAGAAGTGCCAAAGATAGAACGTGCTGGGATGGATGGTTCAAGCCGCTCCATTATAGTTAACACAGACATATATTGGCCAAATGGACTGACGTTGGATTATGAGGAACAGAAACTTTATTGGGCAGATGCTAAACTGAATTTCATCCACAAATCAAATCTGGATGGCAGTCATAGGTAAGAAGTTTTTGGTTTATGTATGTAATGTGGTGCTTTTCTTAAGAAATGTTGTTTAAGTGATATTGTATGCTGCATTGCAGTGAATTGTAGTGTTGGCACTCACAACATTTTAAGCAAACTAGTGCTGCCAGAACCTTTTATCCTTCCCTATCCTCTGCCTTCCAGCACTGTGAAGTGGAATGTGTGCTCCTCTTCAGGGTATCCTGTAACTCTTCTGAAGACGTTTCTTAGAACCAGTTCCATAAAAAAATCCAAGAATACTGTTCTTAATTGTGTAAGATGATACAGCAAAATTGTCCCTTTTTCAGTAGGTCTTCTATACAGTGTTGCTGTGGCATTCAGAAATGCAGAAAATAATCTGAATAAATAGATTGTCATATACTAGTATTTCAATTTCAGTAATCCTAGGGGCTGGGAAATTAGTGGAAAACATTCCTTACAAGAGAACTATGTTAAAATTACCGTTTGTCTCTAACGGTTTCATAGTGACAATGTAATTCTTTTTGATCCAGTCATGGCTATGTCTTAATTGAGGATATAACTGTTACTTTGTATGTATGCATTTATCCCTAATTTGGGTGATGACCCTCTTCATTAGATGAGAGAGCTTTGATAAGTACTGTTTGCAGACTCAAATAAATCACAGTTAGCTTGTGCCCGAGGTATCATATAGAGAGGTGATGTTTTGGAGGTTGTTCTTTGCAAATTTTTTTGATACTTCAACTGGTTTATCTGGGCATGAAATATCCTTTCTTATGCTCTTTGTTCTGGCCTCTTAGGGACTTGTCCCATCTTTCACCACAAATATCAATTTGACATAAAGAAATCAATTATATTGGTAAGATAGTTGTTTTATGTGGACTGGTGAGAAGGAACACAGGCAACATGCCTGAAACATGTCCTCTGTCTTCCTGTGGTATTTGTTTTGAACTCCACAATATCATTTTAACGCTGGCTTGAAAAGTTATATCACTTTCTTCCTAAATTCTGCCTTTTAAGAGATCAAAAATTCATGCAGTATTTTTGTAATGGTGTTTGTTCATAGAAAGTAACAGGAGCTGGATGCAGTTTTAAATTTGTGTCTTTGGGTATAAATATTGTAACTAACTTTGTTAATTCAGAACATGGAGGTATGGATATCTATTTTGAAGGAGCCCCTCATTTGGTGTTTGTTTCACAAGAAAGAAAACTTAATACCAAGACAGAGAGAAATATTTCATAGTGACACTTTCTTTAAAAAAAGATGACCGTCACATAAGTTTTCAAGTAATGGAGACAAAAGGATAAAAATTGTCATATACAGTAGAAACTTGAGTATTTTTTATTTCTTTTTCTAAATGTTTTCATTATTTTTTTAATTTTATCTAGTGTCTCCAGTCTTCCTTGCTGCAGAGCTACTTCAGTGCTTCCTGCTGGCACTTCTGCATTTTCAATCTTCTTTCACTACTGATTTATTTGCAGTTTTTCTCTTACTGTTGATCTGTTTCACAGTGGTGTAAATCTACTTGGATTTGGTATTCTGTTTTTATTTTAATGGTGTTTATTTCCTAGTCTGCCACTGATTAACCTGAGGGATGAGGCTGTGAAGGTGCTGGTCTTTCATTGTGCAAGGGGCTGACCAACCTTGTCTGTCTGCAGAGAGATGTGTCAAACAGATATCTCATGACACAGAATTAAAATCATCTGGGTCCCAGTATTTACCTCATTCCCGAGTAAATTCTCTGGAATTAGTTAAACCTGTATTAAAAACCTGTATAGACAAGTAATTTAGATTTTTAGATCTACTAATTCTTTCTTACGTAGCCATAAAAAGCAAAGCAGTCTAATGCAGTCTGATGCTTTAAGTGGTTGGGTTTATTTTTTTAAATTGATACAGTTCAGTATCAGGAATATTTTGTGGCAGTGATGCTGATACATTACCATTTGAGGGGGGAAAAAGGGAAGTCATCTCTAGAAAGGAAAGCACATATGATTTCCCTTCAGCACTGGAAGCACAGACTTATTCTGACAGCACCTGTTTTTCCCTAGGCATGTGAGAAAGTTCTGAGAAAGTCAACATCTGTATCCAGGCATTTTTGTTTCATTTTTTATTCTTTGCAATTATATTTTCAGGAGGGGAAAAAAGGAAAGAACTGCAGAAGTTAGGCTGTACTACAATGGGGTTTTATGTTGTTTTTTTTTCTGCTGTGACCTCTTAGCCTCTGCTTGTCTTGAGAAAAAAAGACCTTTGGGGCTATCGAAAGTGATTCTTTTTTTGTTAGATACTGTCTTTCAAAATTCAGCTTTCTCAAATGATATTTTACAGCTCTAATTCTGTATTTTGTCTCTTAATTATTTTGTTCATTTTTTCAGTAACTGATTTTCTAATACTAAAAAAGAAAAGACAGTTTGTAATTCCACAGACAAAACAAAATCCTTTTAGATCTTCCTTTAAAGTGGAAAAAAATCACCCCACCAAACTACCCCAAACCCACAAATCCTTCAGTCTTTTCTCCTACTCATCTCCAACCTCCTGATAAAAAACCCCCAACCAACAAAAAAACCACCACTACCACCAAAAAACGCTCAACAGTGAACCTCCCCTCCCCAAAATATGCCCAAAGCCCCCAAAACAAACCCAAAAACCAACCAGATTTTTATGTGAGGCAGCTTGACAAAGTGTTCCTTATTGCAGCTGTTGTCTTGTGTCTTCACAGCTATCCATTTGTTAAGGAAAACTTATAAAAAGTAAAAATAAAAATCTTTTTTGTGGCAGTGTTGCATGACAGGAGGTGGGAAAGAGTCTGTAGCAGATTAATGATTGTAAAAGCTTCATATAAAGTGGGATGGCACGAGCTTTAATTGCTTTGGGAGAAGTGAGGAATACTTAACAGAAACTAACATTTTTATATAAAAAAAGAATTTCAAACAGTTCAAAGAAAACATATTGTGGTTTGGAAGGTGAAAGAGAATATGGTATAAACGGGAAAAGATTTTGATTAGTTTAACTGACAGTATTAAAGTATTGAGGTTCAGACCTCAGAGATCTAATATTTGGATGGAGTTCTTCTCTTGATTTATTTCTAAATCTGTAAAAAATCCTAAACTTTTTTATCTTTTTATTTCTATAGTCTGAATATAATGTCTGTACACTTGACACTACAGAAGAATTAAAACTTTTAAGATTTATGTCTCAGAGAAGGACTTTGTGAATCATAGAATATCCTGAGTTGGAAGGGACCCACAAGAATCATCGAGTCCAACTCCTGGCTCTGCCCAGGACAGCCAAAGAATCGCAACAAATGTCTGAGAGTATTGTCCAAATACTTCTTGAACTCTGTCAGGCTTGGTGCTGTGACCACTTCCCTGGGGAGTTCCAGTGCCCAACCACCCTGTGGGTGAAAAGCATTTTCCTCATATCCAGCCTAAGCCTCCTGTGATGCAGCTTCAGCCGTTCCCTTGGTCACCAGAGATCAGAGATCAGTGCCTGCCCTTGCACTGCCCCTCCCGAGGAAGCTGGAGAGAGCTGTGAGGTCTCCTCTCCAGGCTGAGCAGACCAAGTGCCCTCAGCTGCTCCTCGTGCAGCTTCCCCTCTAGGCCATTCTCCATCTTTGCAGCTCTCCTCTGGGTGCTCTCTAATGGCTTCATGTCTTTTTTATATTTTGGTGCCCAAAACTGCCCCCAGGACTCGAGGCGAGGCCACATCAACGCAGAGTAAAACGGGAAAATCCCCTCCCTTGAGCAGCCAGAGATGCTGTGCCTGATGTCCCCCAGGGCGTGGTCTGGCCCTCCTGGCTGCCAGGGCACTGTTGGCTCATCCTCCACTTGTGTTGACCAGGCCCTCAGGTCCTTTCTGTGTTGCTGCTCTCCAGTGTCTCGTCCCCCAGTCTGTCTGTCCATCCAGGGCTGCCCTGTCCCAGGTGCAGAATTGAGCACTTGCCTTTGTTACAATTCCCATGGCTGGTGGTTGCCCATCTCTCTAATTTGTCATGGTCTCTCTACAGGGCCTTCTTGCCTTCCAGGGAGTCAACAGCTCCTGCCAATTTAGTATAATCTGCAAACTTAGTTAATATCCCTTCCAGTCCTGCACCCAAGTTGTTTATGAAGATGTTGAAGAGAACTGGGCGGAGGATGGAGCCCTGTGGAACCCCACTAGAGACTGGTGCCAGCCTGATGTCCCCCCATTCCCTATAACCCTTTGTGCCAGACCCCTGAGCCAGTTGCTCACCCATCTCCCAAGGAACATGAATGCTTTCCTTGTTGCTTGCAGGAGTCTGGGTAGTGGAGGAGTACAGTAGGCAGGTGGGAGGGACATGCAGAGAGAGAAACAAAGTAAGCCTTGATTATTGGATTTTGTTGGGGTTTTTTGTCACCTCTTTGGATAGGATCTAGATAAGCTCCCTTTGGAGTCACAATGAGCCATCAGAACTAGTAAGCAGCATGACAGTGCTGGCAGTAGTACTCAGTTAAATGTCATGAGAAGATATCTTCAGCAAATTTTACAGGGATGATGTATCATTCATTACCTGCTAGTCCTGGGATTAACTAGTCCTTGCTGCTCCAGTGATGGGCTCAGAATAAAGAGGAAGAGCACAGAAATTTATAACTAATCCCCTTGGTTTGCCAACGAGAGAAAGAAATGAACAGTTTTTCATGTCAGAATGCAATAATTAAAAAATAAAATTGAGGCATAGAAGAGATGGTTTTGTTTTTTGCAACTCTTGCCCTGCTCTTATCAGTTGCTTTTTGTGGGAGTAATTAAAGAAAACTGAATTGCAGACAGCTCTCCTTGTGGGTAGAGTACCCAAGATAGGTTTGCCTGCTAAGGCAGTTCTTGAATTAATTTCCTCTTTCTTTACCCTGCAGCAGCAGTTCTAATTAACGAGTTAACACATTACTGGCTGAAGGGAAATGCACTTACAAGGTCCCCCAGGAAGTGTTTGTGCTAATGAGATGGTTTTTGAGGCCACTGTAAGAAAACATACTTTTAGCAACTGTCAGAAAGCTGGGAAGCTCCTGCAAGGAGGTGAATGTCTTAAGTTTGCACTTGAGCATTGATTTTTCTAGTTTCTGTTTTCAAGCATCAGCTCATGTCTGTACCAGATGATTAGTTGCAGATTTGTTGAAGAACTAAAAATAGTCACTGCATTTAAAAGAATTTTTTTCAATATTTGCCTCTAATATGTAAAATACATGACATTATGTACAAGGTGTAAAATACTGTGTTCTGTTTATATCTTTTTGTATATTTCTGTGAGGTAAAACTGCTTAACACCTTCAAGCACTGAAGAGGAGCCAGTCAGTGGTGAGAAGCCTGTTTCAATTTCTCACCAACACATTAGAGGCCAGTGCAGAAGCCAAACAATGCCCTAATTAAAACTGCTAGAGAGTCCTACATAAACAGAATTAATAAGATTATTTGGACACAGAGCTAAGGTGAATTTCATGGTCCTTCCCCAAGGTGCTTTTGAAATAAAATGCTGTAGAAGTGGAGCTTCAAAACATCTGTAGTTGACTGCGTGTGATACATATACACTGTGTATACAGCTGGAGTCACTAGGTCATAGGCATAGTTCTAGAATTTAAAAATACATGTGTAGTACAAGGTGATTAGCCCAGGTGTCTTTTTCTAAGACCTGAGATGGCAAATGCAAAATTAGTTCAGGAACACACCCCTGCTGAAAGCAAAGGAAGAGCAGCTTCAGTTAGGAAGCACACAGAGCACTCTCCAGTTAGTGATCCACTGGTGAACTTTCTCCTCAAGTCCCTCATCTCCTCCCCTCGTGCCAGGGGCCTTTCACCCATGATGCTGTTTGCCTGAGAAATGACCTGCAGAATGACTTCATTTCTCAATCATGGTTTGATTTCTGATTGACTTTTTTCAGACTTTCATTGCAGGTGGGATTTGAAATGTCATTGCTAGACCTGTTATTTGTTAACATATACTTTCTGGAAACACGTGGCAATCGTGGCTTAAAGAAGTGGCAAAAGACAAAACTCTTTGGTCTTAAAAGAGAGCATTATATCCCACAAGTCATGTTTCCTGCTTACTTTCTTAGGTAATTAGAAGCAGGCTTATCTTTTGATAGGAATATTTGAACAAGCATTCATGGTAAAAATCCAGCTTAGTTTTTTGAGTTTGTTTTGCAAATGTTTTTGTGAAGTTGGCAGAAGAAATCTTGTGAGCTTCTGAGGGAACCAGAGCTCCCTGCCCTCCTTGTGGCATCTTTGTGGCATGCTGTGGTGTTGTCTCAGTCTTTCATCCTTCTTCATCTGATGGCATGTGGGATTCATGCTGTGAGTGCTTCGGCCACTTGCTAATATTTCCAGCTGTCACAAGTCGAAGATGTGCAATTCTTGCAATTTTGTAAATGCTCAAGGCATTAAGCAATCTGTAGATGGAGAGAAAGATTTTGTTTACAATATTATAATTTGTTTCATGCAAGCCTGCTATATGATTTCTTTAACATGATGAGCACTAAAAGCAGATGGGGGGTTTTTTTGTCTTTCTGATAGCCTAGGAGATGGTAATAGGCATGGGATCCCCCACAGTGACACTGGAGAAATGGAGTGAGACATAAATGTGAAAATTCTTGCACCCTGCCTTGGAGACTGAACACAGGCAGCCTCTGGGGTCACCTAAAAGGAGTTTTGCTACTGTGAACCAGTAATGTTAATAGTTTAGAGACATACAGGCCAGAACATCTAAAGTACCCCAGGTTTTCTGCGGGTGTTCTGATCAGTTCTTGAAGTTAGAGAACTGTGATGCAGCCAGAACAGAAGGGATTTGGTAGTGGAAAATATTTGCTTGTTGCTGTTGTATCACTTGTTCCAATCAAGCCTGGGCTGATAATGTGGTTGCCACTGAAGTGCTGTCGGGTCCCATCAGTCCAATTACACCTGCAGCACTTTACCTGATACCCCCATCAGTGGCTTCATAAGTGAGGCCAGAAATGGGGAGACTTGTCTGCTCCCCAACCCTGAGCTTGGGAAACACCCTGTATATGGGAGGCACCTGCACCTACCAACTCTGCACAGAAGTTGAGTACTAAAGGTGATGTTCTGGCCCCCTTCATCCACCTGGGTGTATTTAATTGGTCAAGGCAGAAGTCAGGACCCCTCTTCTCGCTCACTGAAACCAGAGCTCTGCGGTTCCGAGTGTAGGTCGTGCAGCCATCAGAAGGTCTTGTCTTGCTCTCTGTCTTCTTCCTTTTCCTGTTTTCTAATTGCTGGGCTCTCCAGCCCTTTCCTCTCACCCCTCATTAGGCTGTAGAGAATTACTGAGCACAACTCAAGCCACTGCTTCCGTGCTGACGTACATCATCATATGGCTGCTGTTCAGCAAGGCTGCAAGTGTGGCCTTTGGAGGATGTTCGAAGGGGAAAAAAGCCCTGCTGGCTTTGCTGATGAAAAGTGAGCCAGCACCTTGTAGTGGCTTGCTGGAAACAAAGAATACAGAGTACATATTACTGGTAATACTCATCTTAGTGAGATGCAAGAAATACACACTGTTGTGTTTGGGCCCAAAGCCATAATCATGTGTCCCAACCTTGTATCTGCTTCTGCTGAGAAAAATATACAAGTTGAAGAGTAATTACTTTAAGGCTGTGACTAAAGGTACAGTCAAAAGAAGGGCTCCTGAGTCTCTCTGAGACTCCAAATAAGGGCTGGCTTAAATAAGGATCACAGTTTGCCTGATGCATTGTCATAGGAATAGATGGTTGTCTGAAAGTCAGGTATGTCAAACAGTGGCTATTGTACTTAAGATTTATTCCCACTAGCAGTGGTGGGTACTAATCACATGTAAAATTCTTCTGTTGTTGTTTTTTTTGTTGTTGTTTTTGGGTTTGGTTGGGTTTTTTTTAAGGTAAGATAGAATGCTTCATACAAATGTGGCTTCTCTTGTGCATGGGAATGCTGTCTTTGGTGTAGGTTTGGTTATAGTGAGAGCTTTGTACTTTTGTTTCTTTTTTTTCCTTATGAAAAATGTTATAAATTTGTCATAAAGACTTTAGTCTCCAAACCTGGTCGAAACTAAAATTATTCAAATCTGAAGACATTTAGTGTTTGAGGGTGGGGTTCATAAAATTTTTTACAGAATTAGAATTATAAAGATACTTGGTGTGGTTCAGGAGTGTGTTGTGTTATTCTGGCTTCACTGTTTCACTGGTAGGTTTCAGCTGTAAATTATATTACAATCGTCTTTTGTATGATGCTTAGTTGGGGCATTTAATTAGAAGCAAATATATACCTGACTCCAGACAGAGATAAGAAATAAAAGATAATATGTCCTACTTTTGAATGCAAAATACCAAGAACTAGAAAATTTTGTTTGGTGTAGAATTGGAACACTAGAGTGACAAGTAAGGGAATGTATATCTTCTTTTTCCTAAGCAGAGGGGAAAAAAAAAAAAAGCTGTAAAGATAATGCATCTTTTTCCAGAGGTGAAACAGCAGTAATGACTGTAGTCTCTTTGTACTCAGAGTCATCAGCAGAAGACACCTTCAAGTTTCTTGCTTTAATATACTCTTCTCTTATATTTTGGCAGAAAATATTTGGAAAATAAAAGTGGTTTTGTCACCTGCAAACCACTTCAGGTAGACTTATTTGCAAAAGTGATGTCTGTGGTGTTGGGGGTGTTTTCTCAGTAAATATATAGATAATTGCTCTCCTCCCTGCAAGAAGAAAATCAGGAGGCTGATGTTCATAGTATGCCTTATTCTGAAGGAGTAGCAGGGCTGTGTGTCAATCCCTTATGTTTTCAGTCTGGAAAGTGGGAATACATGTCTGCTCATGCAGTTAAGAAGAAAGGAGATGGGGAGAAGTGCTTGTGTAAATAGTACTTGTGTGGCCCTGCTTTGAGCAGGGTGTTGGTCCTCTCCATACTAAGTTTTTCTATGATTCTGAATAAAGTAATAAGAACCGAGCTACTTAATTCCAGTTCTGAGGAACTTGGGTACAGATAATTAGATTCTACATCACAAGAGCCTGGAAAAACTGTCTTCAGTAATGTTAGTACTGCATTTTTGTGCTTGCTAATGAGCATGTGTTTGTATATATACATAAAATATATGGGTATACTCTTTAATTTTGTTTATGAACCTGGAGAGAGGCAGTGACCCAGTTTGCTCAGAAGTGATACCATTACCGTGGCAGAACTCTTTTTAATGGCAGTGCCTATAATAAAAACAATAGCTTAATAGTTATCATAATAATGAATCATGAAAATCATGAAAAGTAACTTTAAGTTACTTTGTAGTGAAACTATTTTCCATTAGAGTGTTTTTCTAATGGTTTAAAAGAGTGAAACTGGAAGAGATGGATGGACAGCTAATTGACCAGTTTGTCTCAGTTTGAAGTCTGCCAAGGCTGAAATTGGTGGACATGGTGTATCAGCAGGGAGCCATCAGACTTGCATAAAATCAGCTGGCACTCCCCCCAGCTCACCTGGTGGCACAGAGCCCTAAAGGTATTGAGTGTTCCAGGGGTGATAAGAAGTAACCACAGACCTAAGTAAGGATTTCAGTTGGCATCTCGAAAGTTCTGATCAACAGAACTTTTAACGCTGTGAAACTTCTTTAAACAGAAGCTCTGTTCAAGCAAAAACTGTAGCATGAATTGTGTTTGAGCATTCATTTTTCTCCCCTGTACTCTATCAGGCAAGCAGTGGTTAAAGGCTCCCTTCCACATCCTTTTGCTTTGACGCTCTTTGGGGACATGTTGTACTGGACTGACTGGAACACACATTCGATCCTGGCCTGCAGTAAGTACTCCGGGGAGGACCTGCGGGAAATACATTCCAACATCTTCTCTCCCATGGATATCCACGCTTTCAGCCAAAAGAGGCAGCCAAATGGTAAGCTGTCTTGCTTTCTTTTTTTTTAACTGCAAGTTGGAACTGATTTGCAAAAATTAGTCTTTCTGTGTGGTGGTGGGCGACTTCACCAACATCGTGATGCAATTTTTCCAATGCAGAGATTGGGAAAGGCCCCAAAGAGAAACCAGATATTCTCTACATTGTTTTTTGGGCGTTTTTAAGTGCAAGGAAAAAAAACCCATCTCTTACTTTTTTTTCTGCCTGACACATTTATCCTGTTGTCGTATTCCTTTTTGTTTTCTGTGCCATAACTTCAGGCAAATGGTATTTCTATTTTTTTGAAGTAATAGTTCCTGAGTGGAAAGTAGTGTTAATTTGGCAGATGACATTAAGCAGGACTAGCTCTGTGTAATAATCACTGTCTTAAACATTGTGTTAATTTACTGTGTTTGCATTTTGTTTTTATATATACAACCTACAATACATTCAGCACCAGTATGCTGAAGAGTTTGTAAAAATGAGAAAAACAGAGCTGAAACAAGGTTCTTGTTTAGAGCTAAGTGCTACTTTCCCAAGAAAGGAAACATTCAACATCTGTGCATTTTGGTACCATAAATACCCTACTACTCAACACTTGGAAGTAATTTTTCCTTGTTCTGTGTTTATCATTTCCTCCTTTAATCTGTGTTGCTGCCACCGATTCTACCACTCAAATGCCGAATGCCATGTGTGTCTTAACACATGAGATGAGGTCATTCGTTATCAGAAGCATTAATCTGTGTGATTTATGTTTAACAGCTACAAACCCATGTGGAATTAATAATGGTGGCTGCTCCCACTTGTGTTTGATGTCTCCTACCAAGCCCTCTTATCAGTGTGCATGTCCCACTGGTGTGAAACTTCTCGAAAATGGAAAGACCTGCAAAGATGGTAGGCTTTGTTTTTAAAACATCCTTTAGATTAAGCAGAAAGTAGCTTTTGGAGGGAAAGGGATTCTTTCCAGCTTCATGATATAATGCACGTTAGGGGTGGCAAATTCTGAAATCGTGCATGCTTTTGCAGTACAAATAAAAGCCTTCTACATTTAAAAAAAGAAAGATACTCATGGCCTAAGGGCAGGTTACCACCAGTTACAAAATTTAAGGTGCAGTTCTCTGTCTGTAGTAACTCCTTGCAAGTTTTTGGGGGGCTCTGTTGTTCCTTTTTCTTAGAGAAGAAGATACGTACCTCCTCTGTTGTCTCTAAAATGTTTCTGACGTTATTGATCATGGATTAGTATTTGGCTAATAGGGTTGAACAAACAAACCCTTTTAAAATGTTTTTTATAAAATCTGACATCTATGTGTTATACACACATACACCTGGAATGTCTTTTCAATTCGTATGCATAAAGTTAGACACCTGCATTTGTAGAGAAGAAGTGAAAGTAATGCCATGTTTTTAGGGGTGTTGAAAGTGTTTCAACCTTAAAACTCAAGATGTGATCAAGATTTACAGCTGCAAGCACTCATCCAAAACTGTTTTTAGTGTCTCATTGTGAACTACTGTATGTGACTTCAAATTGTTACGTTTTTCAAGTATAGGTCTTGTGATGTTGTGCTGTGATTGCTGTAGTACATTAACAATCAAAATAAACACTGGGAGATAATTAGGTAGCTCATAATTAACCATCTTTTATGCAGATCACCTCTCTATGACAAAGGTAAATGGAAGAAGAAATGATGCAGCAGAACTTAGTGTAAATAGCCTAAATTAAATGTATACAGAAATAATTTTTTAACTGGAGTTTTATATTTTAAAAATTCTTGTAGGTTTGTCAGCTACTGTTCAGCGTTTTCTTTAATTTCATGCTATTTCATGCTCTCTGCTGATTATTTTTGAATGTCTGTGTGAATAAATTGCTACTTTTATGTGAAAAACAGCTCCTAGTTTAGCCTGGCAGGGTTGTTTGTAAGAATTTACCAATACACAAGCAAAATGTTTTCTTCCCTTTCCATTGGTATAAGGAACAAGCTTTAATAATACTGCTCTGGGTTGGTCATATGTAGTCATAATTTGACATGAATCCATGTGCTTGTTTTGAAAACACTTGATATGCACAGATAAACTCCTTAGTGGCAGCTGATAACAACAAAGCAGTTGTTACTTAATACAGATGTGTTTGCCAAAGCAGAGCTGCACAGACAGTCCACGTAGGGGATGGGGAGCGGTGAAGGCTCCCCAGGGCAGCGTTCAGGGCCCCAAGGCTGCAAGAGCTCCAGGAGTGTTTGGACAATGCTCTCAGGCACAGGGTGTGTTTCTTGGGGTGTCCTGTGCAGGGCCAGGAGTTGGACTGGATGATCCTGAGGGGTCCCTTCCAACTCAGGATGTTCTGTGATTCTGCCAAAGTTTGGTCACTTGCCAAGCGTAGCTACAACAGAAAGGTAACAGAGGCTGAAGGACTAAGGACAAAAGTTGGAACAAGCCCTGGAGAGATCAAGAGAAAGTAATTCCTTCCCTTTGGCTTACTGCTGGTAGGAAAAGGGATGGGGACTTCAGGCAAGAGGGGCTGTATCTTTTTTGCTCCCCACGTGCTGTGTTCCAAGGAGCAGGTCATTGTATCACAGAAGTGCCTGTTTCACTGCTCCAGTTTGGCCCTATGTCCTCATGGAGGTAACCTGTTAGACAGGTTAACTGGCCTGTGCTAAGGGCTGAACAGCACCTTTGTAGTGTATCAAAGTAAATTACCCCAGGTAAGTAGAGGAATGGAATTAAAAAACCTCCTCAAAACCTTGTTAAAAGGACTTCAGCTTCTCATGCAGAGGTATTCAGAAGCATCAATTCACTTTTTTAGGCGTTTCTTGTGTCTCAGAATTTATAACTGTTGCTGAGAACTGAACATTTTTACCTTGGATAGTTTTAGTATATAGCTATTGTGCTGAAATGCTGAAACACTGAGTGCTTAAATCTCTGTTTGCAATTAGGACACGTACATGACTGTGGGGGAAGGAGGGGCTGGTGACTTGTAAGTGAAGAAAGGTGAAAAATGACGCTGAGTTTCTCTTCTTTAAGATGGTTTTTTTGTCTTCTAGCAGTAGACGAAAATCAGACTGGTTCCTAAACTGAATTGCTTCATGATGAAATGAGCCCTTTTGAGGAGAGAACTTAATTTCATGCTGTGTTGTTGAGAGTACTGGCCTGGACTGGAAAGATTTTTGACGGGTGAATTTTGAGTGTGTGTTTGTGGTGTTTGCAGTGCTTTGGCACTGACAGATGATCCTGACAGCCAAAGGTGAGGCTGGCTGACCTCCCTGAGCAGTTTCCATGACAACCTAGCGTTTTTGAATAATCTTGGTTTATAGGAAATCTTTTCCTCCCTTGCCTTTCTCGCAGTGTTAGTTTCTCTGGGTTTTGTAGGGTTTTTTTTATATCACACCTTAGAGGAGTTTTACTATTTCTTGTAAGATCTTTGAATACAACAACACATACAAACACACACACACACACACTGACGCCCCAATTTTGAAACAATTTTCCATAGTGTTTCAGGAAAGGATGATAGCTTAGAATAAAATTATCTATTTTTCTAATAAATCATAATACAGATAAAAAAAATTAAGTGACTGAGATGTGGGCTTGTAGCACGGTTTTAGATCCCCCATTGCTGAGGTGAAAGTTTGTAAATCCCTGTACCTCAAAGAAAAATGAGGCAGAGTAAGTTTTTTCATGTCCAGATATTCCTTGATCAACAATGTCCGAAGCGAAGAGTCCTTTCTGAGCACCCAGGCACTTCTGCCGGGGAGTTTTTACCTCCTCTTGTCATATTCTTGGTAATTTATTGTCCTTCTGCAGAACATAACTGGGATTTCTCTTTTTCAGTATTATGTGCACTGCTGTTCTGAGTTGGCAGTGCTACATGTAAATGGTCTTTTGATAGCTGTAAAACAATCTTAAATTTTCTTACAAAAATTAGTTTGTCATTGGAGTTACATTCTTATTTGTGCTTAAAGATCTCTCTGTCCATGTGCTTCACTTCTGTCTTTGCCTCTAAGGAATTTACTTGTGTCTTCAATTTGCTACTGCCAGTACAAATATGTGGTTTATACTGAAAAAAACAATGGTGACTTCAGCAAGAAGGTGTGAGTTTCCTCATGAAGAAAAAGCACTGCTTCAGACTTAGCTTTCAGCCTTGCTTTGGCCATTCTGTTTGCTTCCAGGAAAAATGGTCTTTATTTTGACAAAGGATGCTCATATCCTATTTTGCTTGTAGGCCTGGAGGCAGTAACCAGAATTTTGCACTTCCTTTTGCAATTTAGGGCTGCCCAATGGGTAATTTGCTTTGTCCAGAATAGCCAGAATCCTGATTTGACTGCACAGATCGAGATGTGAATTTCACACCCTCACTCTTTCATTTCTTTTGAAGGAAAGAAAAAATGGGATTAATTTCAGATGCACGTTCCTTTGCCTTTGTAGTTCTGTGGCTGAGCTTGTCTAGATGAAAAAAACTTGTTTGTATTGTTGTATCAGGTACTCTTTCAGAATAGTGACTTTACAACTGGGGAAAGACATTTGGGAATTAAATGTTTTGGTCCAAGTGTGAAGTAATTCTATTTGGGATGTATAAATAATCTTGATTTCTCAGATACAGAGAATGCATTATACATGTCTTGGGTCTAGCACTCCTTATGTATGAATTCCTGAGCATGTGTCTGTGTAGCTCAGCAACCTCAGCAACCACTGATGTTTTAAAGTTCAGTAACTTACAAATGACTGAGGTCTGTGTATCATTAAGGAAAAGTAATTAATTGTAAAAGATTAGAAGGGCATGGGACTTTAAACTCTGCAATTGCATGTATCTGCATGCTTCCCCTTTTCTCCCCCTTCCCTTGACTTCAGCTAGCACATAGATTTAAATTATTTAGAATTTTAATAGTGAATTTTTGAGGAAAGTATTAGTTCCAGGACTAATGTAATGTACCATCTGTGAGCTTGTAATCCCAGCTTTCAAAGTGCTTAGTAAAAGTAGGCTAAAGCTCTCAAAACGGAGGGTCTGGAGTATTTAGGCAAGTAAGTGACTTGATTTTCAAAAAATTGCTAACTATCCTGCATATCCTGTGACTTTAGGCACTGCTAAAAAGATCTTGAGCTTAGTCCCTGATTTGAACGGTTTGGGAATTTGTGGGGTTGTAAGACTGGGGAGGGGGGAGGGACCTGCTTTTAAATATAGGACAGCCTTATTCTTGCTTCCTCTGCCTGCAGGTGTGTGCATGGGAACTTTGGGCACTGGAGTTTGAAGGCTGTGAGCACAGACCTTGGCATTCCTGGTGATCTGTGCCTTTAAACCCAACTCTGTATTGGAGATGCCCTTGTGTCTGCAGTGTTGGGTGCAGTAGAGATGGCCAGTAGTTAAGAGAGAAGAAGGCAGCAAGGGCATTGAACTCTGCTCCAGGTCTCCTGTGTGTTTGTCTTGGTCACTTCTGCATATGTATGCTGAGGTCAGAGTTCTGGTTGCAGCCTCCATGCACCTTTTGAGTTGCACCAGTTAAGGTTTGAGGTGTTTTATATGTTTGTGGCTCATTCCAGTTCTCCTAATAAGTGCTGGTAATTTGGAAAAAAAAAAAAAAGATGCTGGCATGCAACCTGTGTTGGTTTTTTCTGCCCTTTTATTCTTTTTTTGAAATAAGATTCTCTATTCTCCATCGTGCTCATCATTAGAGGCTTGATTTTTCTTAAGAGAGGCAAGAGTCAAGAAGTCTGGAGGTCCTGCTGTCATCTTAGCTTTTCCTTCATAACTGGTCTTTGGGATAGAAGTGAACCAAACTGACTGATTTTGTTAAGTCCCGGCAACCTTGAGTAGCTTGAGCAGTCTTCTCACTGAATGGTGGGTGATCAGTGCCTAGCCAGGTAAATTTGGCACAGCTGGTGTTTGCCACAATTTTGAGACCACCTGTTTTGCTGGTTTTTTTTCCTTGATTGCTTGAATCAAGGTGATAATGGGATCAGTCCATATATAGACCCAGCTCTTGCATTTGTTATTTTTGCTATTGTCAGGACAAGCCTAGAGGTCTGCAGAATGATCTTTCCCTCAGCCTGCCTTGAGGTGAGATGCTTCTCTGCTGCTGGGTTTCTTTCCTCTGAACAGAATGACTGTTGATCTAACAAAGCAGCTGAGCTGTTCATTTGCAAATGGTTGGGTAATAGCTCTAAAGTAAGCTTTAAACTTTTTGTTGCTTGATTGGAGAGGTGAGGGGTGGTGTTTGATCGAGGGATTGGAATGCTAGCCAAGCCCCCAGATAAAGACCATGAAATTCTTAGCTTGGGTTTCCAGAGTGCAACATGGGTTAGCTGAAAGCCAGTCATTTCCCAGTGCTGAATTCAAGCTTAAACACAGTGGGTTATTTGACTTAAACAACAGTTGCAGCCTGAAAGCAGGATACTGAAGCTGTTGAAATGGGCTGTCTTTGAGAAGAATGGGAAGGTCAATTGGTCAGTTTTAAGGGTGAGTTTCAGAAAGGGAATGGTTATACTCAGCTGAGTCAGTCCAGGGAGACCTGGCATTGGTTCTTTAAAATGATTGTCAACTTCAGCTAGAGCACCTAATTTTTTTTTTAAATTATGCCTTACACTTCTTCTGTATATGGTAGACAATATATGGCTTTTTAACTGTTTCAAACTCTGAGGTTAGTGCATTTGCTCAACTTGATAATGCAAAAAAGTTATTATTGTTTGGGGTTTTTACTATGATTGTCACTGTTTTGTTTAAAAGGTAACTTGGATAAATGACCATGAGGTTGGTAAGAAAAAGTACTAGGGGTTTGTTCCTTACTTGAACCTAAATTGTTGGGGTTAGTGATGTACTAATACTTTATATGACCATAATGCACCTGTGTGCTTGAATCTTGATGCTGAATTGTTTGTTATACTCTAGTAGCAAAAAATACAGATGTACATATAGACTCCTGTGTCAAAATTAGTTGCTTCTGTAATTATAAAAAAACCTTACTAGCATGCCTGTTTTCCATTTTCTACGTCACATGCTTTGCAGTATTTTGGAGGATACATAGACATGTAATTACAGGTTCCCCCTTCCTGATTAATTAATGCATGAGTTATTCACTAGAAGAACAATTGAATAGTATGTATATATATTTCTGAACACAAGGAGTTTTAGAACAGAAGATCCCAAAGCTGATCTTAATCCATACTGGACTACTAATCAGAAACACTTGTAATAATATTTTGAACTTCAGTTGTTGAAAGGTGCTGTTTCTTGCAGCACTGTGAAAGTGTCTTAGATGTTTTTAACACAATAAACTTGCTGTAAATGAAGCAATGGCTGCTTTGGCATCTCTCCAAAGCTTGGCATGCAGTGAGGTTTCAACTAGCACCAACATCAATTACTGTCTTTTTAAAAAATAAGTTTGGCATCAGACACCAAAATTCTTCTTTCATCACCAACCTACTTACTTTGGTTATTGCTCTTTCAGTCTTCTAGGCCGTATTTATACCTCTTTAAGATCAAGATTGAGACATGGTCAGAATGTGGCTTGGTGATTGCTCATTTTCACTGCAAGTTCACACATTTATTTTTCTAAACCTTCCCCTCCCTACACCCCTCCATCAGTCCCTGCCAAACCCTTTCCTCTCTTTAAGGAGAGCCATTGCACCACACTTTCCCTGCAATTATGCCTGCATTTTTCACCCTAGCTCAGGCTTCCTTGGGGCCTGAGCTGCTCTTGTCTCCTTAAGACTCCAAACTGATAAGCCAGTTTTAATTGGAATGGGGTGTGGTGGTTGTTTATCCTTCATTACATTGAAATCTAGTGGCAGAATAGAAAATGAAAGTTAATTAGATTAGACAGTAAGTGTCACTGAGTAGCATTAAACATTCTGTGTTGCCTATGTGAAAACATCTTCTGCAGTGCAAGTTGATCTTAGTTATTTATTGTGATTCTGACTTTTGACTCAAAAGCCAGCTCAAAATTACTTTATAAGACACTGTTATTTATCTTAATGTCTTCAATAAGCTTCTTCTCAACAAATGTGGAAGAAGTTGATAGCCCACCTGCTCTGCATAGTCATTGGACAGTTGTCTGTCCCTAAATCTGATTGCTCTGATAAGAGTTTCTCAGTAGTGATTTACTTGCGGTGTTCCTGTGTTACATTTTTTCCACTTCTAAGGCATTGTTGAAACATGCAGCTTGTTTGTCAAGATTGTCCCTTAACCAACAACAGCAAATAGTAAGTAAATTATTTATATAATTGATTTTTCATTTAGGAGGTTGCAGGCTATCTGTTGATTTGCATAAAACAGCAGCATCGTCACTGCGTATCTATTTCAGTATCTTTGGAGGGAAGGATGTGGGTAGAAAACACGTTCAACATGATAAATTCTGGACAAGGAAATGACCACTGAATTTCCTCTATAAACATGTCTGACTTGTTCTGCAGAAGAATAACCTCACTTTTGAAGCCTTTGAGCGGAGTTCTCTGCTGGTGCCCAGCGGTTTGTTTAGGTCCTATGAAATCAAGGTAGCCACTTTAGCTTGTTCCAAGCGGCACAGAATCAGGTTTGCTATTCCCAGGATTACTGCACAGCGTTTGTGAGATGGTTGTGTTTGTCTCGTTCACGCAGGTGCCACTGCCCTGCTGCTTTTAGCCCGCCGGACGGATTTGAGGCGAATTTCCTTGGACACCCCGGATTTTACCGACATCGTTTTGCCGCTGGAGGACATCCGTCACGCCATTGCCATCGACTTTGATCCTCTGGAAGGGTACATCTATTGGACGGATGATGAAGTCAGGGCCATCCGCCGCTCGTTTCTGGACGGGTCGGGCAGTCAGTTTGTTGTCACAGCCCAGATTGCACATCCCGATGGCATCGCCGTGGACTGGGTTGCCCGAAATCTGTATTGGACGGACACCGGCACAGATCGTATTGAAGTTACGAGACTCAATGGGACCATGAGGAAAATCTTGATATCAGAAGACCTGGAAGAACCCAGAGCTATTGTGCTGGATCCCATGGCTGGGTGAGGAGCTGTTTGTGAGCATAGTGGTTAGCATGCGGGACTCTCACCGCTGCGACCCAGGTTCGATTCCCAGTCCCTCCCGGGCAGATGGAGCCCGTTAGCCCTGTGAGGCCATCCATCTATGAGAAGGTCACTCTAAACAAACCTACGTCCTGAGGACCTCACTGCCATTGTCCAAGCTTGCTTGGCCCCGGCAGATGAACCTTAGGATTAAAGGGTGGGCTCAGTTCAGCGCATGCTGTGTCTCACCTAAAAAATCCATTGCGCAGGCTGGAAAGGTAAAAGACCTTTCCCCAAATCTTTGTTCGTGAAGACTGGCCATTATTATTTATTAAAATATACAAAGAAGATACTCTGTCTACTTGCATGTAGATAATGGGATGCAGTGATAAACTTCTGAGCCTTCAAAATGAAAATACTGGGATTCTTTGAAAGTTGAAAAGGTCCGAGGTACAAGGACTGCTGCTCTATCTTGACCGCCTGGGTAGTCATCTTATGTGTCTTTATGTACTATTCTTTTTAAAAATATTTTTGGGGACTGTGTGGATCTGCTTGTTTATTGTAGATAATAGCACTGATTATGTTGTCTTGCTGAGCAGACTGAGTTTTGCTTAAAAGGACAGTGTGTGTACATGCCAGTTCTTTCTGAATGGTTTGGGCATCCTTACCTAGGTAAAGAAATATATTTATGTTAGAAATGTAGTTTTCTGCATGCTGTGTGGTTTGGGGAAGAGCAGTCCAGAAGAAGCTATGTGAATATTGAAAGTTTGGATTAATAAGAGTTCTTAAGATTTTGTTTCCTTTGCAGGTACATGTACTGGACTGACTGGGGAGAAATCCCAAAGATTGAAAGGTCGGCATTGGATGGCTCAGACAGAATTGTGCTGGTGAATACCTCTCTTGGCTGGCCCAATGGGCTGGCACTGGATTATGCAGAAAGCAAAATATACTGGGGAGATGCCAAAACAGACAAAATAGAGGTTTGTAATTGTACTTGCATTTCTGATTCCATGAAGTTATAGAATGTAGTTACTCTACTCTTCTAGGTGTTCATATTCTGATATAACCCGAATGAGCAGTGGGATAGTGGTTGAGTTTTGTTTTAAGAAACACCTCCATTTCTTCTCTGTCTTTGGGCAAGTTACTCACTATTTTTTCCTCATTTTAATGTGTGTAAAATGGAAATTACATCCATGTAGTAGAGCTCTCTTGTAAGCATGTGTGAGAAGGATTTGTTAAATAAGTCAATTCTTAGGTCATCAGGGGAAAAAGCTTTTTAATGGGATTAATGTTTTTAGGTTAAAAAAATCATCTTTCCTTCTTTGTGCTGCTCAGCTTAGATGCTACTAAAACATATTTTGAAGAAATAAATCTCATTTCACATATAGTTACTTGTACTCACTGAAATCCTCTATACTTTGCTTCTCACTTGGTTTATTAGAGTTTCAGCAAGGGGATAGATTTCCCTTTCTTTCTGACATGTCCTGTTGAAACTCACAATTAAAAGAAAGGCACTTTTTCTTCTCTCCCACGTTGAAAATCTTACATTTATTTTGTTGTGTAACATGATTGAAACAAATCTGACATTTATTATCTGTCAGTCTTTGAGAAAATGGTGTTGTTTAGTATTGCATCAGTTTACTGTCAAAAGCTTCTCTTGGAAGCAGAAAACTTGACTAATGCCTGGCGCATAGTAACACCAGCTACCTTTGCTAAATTCTGGTATATTTGTCTTTCTTTTGATGAATTATAGCTTTCCTTATTGATTCTTTACTATTGCAAATAACTTTTAGCACTTATATTAGGCACAATATCTTTTCTGGCCTTACAAAATTGCTTTTACTTATTTATAACTGGAAATCAGTCAAGGTGAAGTCATAGTCATGTGCTGAAAGGTCACATAATTGTTTGTTCTTCTTCAGAGCCAAAGTAACTCCAGTCCTGCAAGGTGAGTTGCTTTGAAGAAGTCCTTGGGAAAGCCTCAGGGAGCAGAGTTTTCTTTGTCCTGAAAGCAAGATTTATCGTCTGTAATTCACCTAACATTACAGCAGCTCTGCAAAAAGAGGGGGAAAATAGTCTTAGCTATGCTTAGAGATTTATTTATAACAGATTGAGCACTTCAGCCCTTATACTTTCTTGGACTTGAATGTATTTTGCAAAAGGAAAGTTAGGCATTCTTTGCTGTCATGCTTGCCAAGACATTGAGATTCCTTATTCATTACTAATGGTTCTATTCAGTGCTGGATCAGTTTGTGTAGAAATTTTCATCTAGATCAGCCATGAGCTCACTGCTGCATTTCTGTCAAAGTGGCTAGAACACATCATAGAATGTTTGTGCCAACATTACCATGTCTGTGGCAGGACAGAAGATATTTGATTTGGCACAAAGTCTTTTGGGACAATTTCCATTTCATTGTTCTTCAATCAATGTAAGCCAGCAGAATGAGTCTGTTCCAGGTTGTCATGTGACATCTATGCAGAGCATCAGAGAAGATTCATCATCCTAAGGTTTCAGAATGACTTGTGTTTTTTTTTTCCTAAGGGTCTCCAAGTGTTAGAGTTACGATATTACTTCTGGTGCTTTTTATAAAATGTTAACATTTGTTAACTCTTATCAACGTACAATCAATCTTCAGTCTGGCTAAAACCTTTAAAGCAACAGAGAAGAAATTCTCCCACAGTTTTTCTTTGGTGTTTTGGATTTTAGTTTTGTTTGAGGATGTGGGTATGTTTTTTTTTTTAATTGCAGAAGGTGTTCATTTAGATATATGTGACAGAGATCTATAAAATTATGTATAAGGTGACCAATATTTCCACACACACACCTGTTTTGACAGAAGAAATTGGCCCTTGTAGCTAATGTGAGATGATGGGTGCAGAACAAACTAAAGCAGATGGTTCTTCAAACATGTGGTAAGTTGTGGAAGTGGTTATAGGTGTTAAAAGCTTACATGTGTTACTGGGAAGACTGGGCAGGTCTGTGAAAGGGAATTCCACTGCAGTTCACTGGCAAATAGAATTGCCTTCTGAACCACAGATTACTGAAGTGTAAATTGCTGTAGAAGGTAGAGTCTTCTTGAAAAGTTCTGGTATGCATTTGATGTATTATGGTGTTCTGTAAGTGTAAGTTCTGTTTATTCTCTGAGAAAGGATACTGGGATGGGTGGACCTTTGGACTGAACCCATACAGTGTCTCTTTTCCTGTGTTTGAGGCGATTCCATTCCTTGAAGGTGCGGGTAATCTTTATTCTGTGAGCTTGTTATATTAGATTTAGGAAACACTTCATGTTCTTCCTTAGATGTGGTATTGCTGCTTGCTAACTGCGCTTCAGAGGGGCAAAAATGGGTTGAAAATCAATGATCCTGGTAGTGATCAGCACACATATTCAGTATGGCTTCTGCAATTAGTAAGAGCATGGAAAGGCTGTAGGATGAAGTAGGGGTGTCTATCCAAGAGAATAGTTCAGTCCAAAGTAGATTTTTTTTTTTTTTGTCCCCACCTGTTGTGGTTTAGGAATGGTTCTCCCCAAATCAGGGCACCCACCGAGACACCCGCTCTTTCACTTTATCCTCCCCCTCCCCTCTGTGGTGAGATGGACAGGAGGATTGGAGGCACAAAAGGTAAGCTCATGGGTTGAGATAAGGACAGTTTACTGTAAACAGCAAAAAAACCAACAGTAACAGCAACAATAGCAATGAGGGAGAGTACAAGAAAGAAACTATTCACATGGAAACCCCTGACAACAGAGAATACCTGACAACTCCTTCCACATAACGTGCACAAGCACAGGGATCATTGCCATAGTCAGTGGCTGTGCCTCCAAGCTGTCTGCTGAGTTCATTCAGTCCATGTCTGTGGGTTCTACCCATCCTAGATGTCTTCCAGGACAGGAGGGCTGGTGTGCTGTTGGCTGATTGCCAGCTGCATCAGGAGCTCGTGATTGGTGTATCTGGAGCAGTCCAACCTCATTGTCTGTGGTAGTTACAGCATACAGTGTCAGTGGCATTCAGCAACCAGTATTGTACAATTAACCATTACAGCTGCCACAGCATTTTTGTTTCACATATTTTGGCACTTGAACAGGGTCCTGTAGTTGTTCAGGGGTGAACTTACAAACCATTGGAGAAGAGAAGTCCTCCAAATACTTGCCCATGTCCTGCCACATTCCATGCCACGAAAGGCTATCCACCCTTGGGGCAGATCTCTGAAAGACCCTCCTAAAATTCTCTTCTGTAGCTCTAAACGTGGTGTGGACTGCACTGAGGAGACCTGGTAGACCTAGCATCAAAAACATGCTTTCCTTAACATCCAAGGGAAATTCAAAATCCTCAAACGCTGTTGTAACAGGCCTGAGGGAGAAAGAGAGGGGGAAAGTCATCCTCCCCTGTTCCCCTCACAGGCTGGGGACAATCATTAATGGACACACCAGGGTAGTGCCAGAGGTAAGGGTAGGAGAGCAACACACCCCTTTAATAATGTCATAAACTGATATCCCACAGTACAGCAACAAAGGAATCCTGATCCCTCTCCCTGCTCTGGAAAAGAGCACTGGGATGGGCACATATGGGAATATCTGCAGGGTTAGGTACCACATCCAATGAACAGACCAAGCAACACCGTGACCAGCAGTTCTGTATTTGATACAACAGATCCTTAGATAAGTTTGTTTCCAACCTGCTCTGGGCAGATCTGTTGTTATCTCAACCCTTGGAGCCTCACGTGGGGTGCCAAATAAGGCTTTGTGGTTTAGGAATGGTGCTCCCCAATTTAGTGCTCCCACTGAGACTCTCCAAACCATGCTGCTGCTTGCTTGCTCCCCTCCTTCCCCTTCCCTCTCCCTGCCCCACCTCCCTGCCCTGTGGTAGGATGGAGAAGAGAATTGGAGGCACAAAAGGTAAAGATCATGGGTTGAGATAAGATCAATTACTTGGAAACAGCATTAAGAAAACCAGCGGTAACAGCAACAATAGTAATGACAGAGGGTACAAGAAAAGAAATTATTCACGTCGTTCCCCCCCCACACACACACAATATTGAGGGCTCCTTCCACCATATTTATTCCACCAGAAGGAACCCCTTCTCCTGGGATGAGACTCCCTTCCTCTGGCAATGACATGAGTGGGTACAGAGTAACCTCCAGGTCCTGGCCATGACCCCTTCTGGCTACTGCAGAAATGAACCCTCTCCTGTTCAGAACTGAGACACTGCCCCATATGCTAAGTAATGCAGACATAGTGGTTGGTTTCTTTATTGATGAATATCAGTGAATTTCCCCCTGGATCTTATGTAGCTTCTTTTATAGTCTTTTATGAGAGATTAACTTTGTTGTGACAGGCTATAGAAATATATCTCAGGCTGCAATGACACTATCAAAATCTGTGATTGCTAAAATATTACTAAGATTTGGAGTCTTTCTGTTTGCTCACACTGCCTTCTCTCCTATGGCAACCATGAATCCTGAGGAGAGTTATTGCACTTTCCATGTCCTTGCCATCCATTTTTTATATCAGTGTAATAGAAGATGCTTTGGCCTTCCCTGAATGTTTTAAACTTACATTTGGAGAAAGGACACTGGCGTAGGTGCAAGAAAGAAAGATATTTGTGACGTGGTCCCTGCTTTGCTTTATGAATTTGTATATATTTGGCAAGGGGGGGTAAAAGCAGGAGAATCACATTTGTACTTGCCTCTCCTGCCCTTAAGTAGTTTTTTCATTCATGATTTTACATCCTTCCTGCTTTTTTCTTTTTTTTCCCCTTGCATGTGGAATTCATCGCAGTGCTACCAAACTGCATGTTTCTTACGAGCTGTGTTCCTGGTTCATTACTGCCACATAATGAGCATTTATTATTTATTTTTTATTTATTTATTTATTTATTATTGATTTTTTTTACCCACTGATTAATGCTATGCTGTTCTGGAGCCCCCCAGATGATAATAAAGCATCAGCAGGGGTTAATGGAGGCTGGTAGGGGGTACAGCAGGGAGCTTTTGTTCCCGTTTTATCTGGCAGCCTGCAGCAGGCAGGAGCAGGCTGGGGCTCAACAGCTTCCTCATTTATCTTGGTCAGGTTTCACTGCTGATAAACTTCTATTGAAATGGATGGCTGCTATTGTGCTTACCAGTGGGGAAGATTTCTTATTGACTTGCTACAGGTTTAAAGCTTTTTCCTGCCGTGCTGGGAGGTTAAAAATGTACGATCTACTCTGTTGAGCTCTTACGTTTTCCCGCTCAAGTGAGTATTTGTTGTCTTTGCACACACGCTACCTGTTTTAAGGCATAGGTTGGATTTTAAATGGTAAGCAAAGCTCATATTAATAAAGCAATTAAATGGTTACAAGCATGTGTTGCTGTGTGCACTAAGAGTAAATCATGATGATATGGCTGATTTCTCACAGTTTTTCAGTCTTTGCTTCATTTTTCTTTATTCATCCTCTTTTCTATTCTTCGTTTCTAGAGCCAGAAATGACACTCGCTAACACCTACTAGTGGCTAGTGTAAAGAAAGGCCTCCTATAGGTATCCAACCATTATCTAGAGATTTTTGAGTGCAGCTCTAACTTGAAGTATTTGTGCATTCCCAAATCTAATAGCTGTGTCTGGAATCACTGTCTCTAATCCTCATGATTAATATGGAAAGTATTACATCCTGCTGGTTTTCAGCTTAAGTACACAAAAGTCTTCAGAACCCAGCCTTGCTGGACAACAGAAAGCAGATGCTGCTAAGACTTTTTAGAGCACAAAAATCTTGAACAGAGAGGACCTTTTTGCCTTTGAACTAGGAGCTAATAGTTTGGCATCTAGAAAACATTCTCATTCATATTCCAGTCCTGAAGTTGCAGGGCTGCATTTTCCTCCAGTGACAACTCCCTCAATTTTACTGCTACCCTAATAAGGAGATTTTGTTTTTTAAGTATTCACCATTTATTTTGTGACTGAGAAGTTTTGTCTCATAGCACTAGTCTTTGTACTGTGAAATGCTGATGACTTGTAAGCCTGGTTACTGATCCTACCCCATCCACCCTACCTGAAGCAGAGGTTTGAAAATGGAGAAGCAGAAACCATTGAATTCCTAGCTCTTGAACACAGCTGCTTTTGGGTACTTGCATTAAACTTTTGCAGGTATTAAGAAGTAAGGTAGTTGAAACAAATACTTGAAGTTGCTTTGCTGTTGAATTTTGGCCACATCCTGGTTTGGATATTTGTGGCACTTGGGAACTTCATTCAACAAAAAACAAGTATGTGCTGCAGAGGGTAGGGACTCCATCCTAGTTTCAGAAATCTAAAGCTTACTTTGTCAGGGAATTTCCAGCTATTTCTTAACCCCTGCTAGGCCTCCATTAGGAAAAAAAATCAGATTTTTTTAAATTAGTAGTAGAGTAAGGACTTATTTTTTTAAAAAATATTATTAGTTTATACCTGGTATATTTTTAAATTTCTGAATGAAACTTAAGGAAGAATTAAATTTTGTGATGCAGACCAAGATAGTAAAACTGTATTACAAAGCAAGCAAATGACAGCCACAGACCACTTATTAGTAAGGTCTCCTAACTGTCAAAGAGTCAGACACAAGAATTTGAGTGGACTCTTATCTGTGGACCCCAAATGCTGAGTCAGGACCTCCTGGCATTGTAAGTTTGTTATTATAAAAAAAAATAAATAAAAAATTTCCTTTTTTTGCTTTGGCTTTTGAATATGGTGCTATAGAATTGTCACTTAGAGATGTAACTTTTCACAGAATCACAGAATTGTTGGGGTTGGGAGGGACCTCTGGAGATCATCTAGTCCAACCCCCAGCTGTTCTAGTGCAAAAGTAAAAAAGAAGAAACATATTTAAAACATCCATGCTGGTTTCAAGTTGGGAACATTAAACAGTTGACTTTTTATTGCTTTTGATAAATTGAGATTATCTAAATAAAACTCAAACGTGGAAATTCAGACATTACATTACAAACCACTTGTGCTGACCAGTTCTCAGCGAAGTCCTGAGGGATCTGCTATCAACAGGCTGTCATACTTAATGGAATAGGGAGAGGTTCCCAGCACCTCATAACAGAGGATACTGAGGGAAGATTTTGGGTAGATATAGCCAGAACTTGGGTCCAAGAGTAACCTGACTCTCTGATCTGAGTACCAAGCGTGGTATTTTTCTAAGAAGTGAAATTAGTGCCCTAAAAATTATGCGAAGAAGACTTTGACATTCAGCTTTAAAATGGTTCTTGTGTCACAGATCTGCAATTCACCCTAAAATCTGTAGTTGGTTTTCATCTTATGAGATATAGATATATTCAGCACATTAAGTTGCCTTATGTTGCCTTTATTAAAAATGTTAAAATCAGCACTTCCACACTGTTTAGAAAAGATTAGATGAGTCCTACTCTGAAAGCAACTTTCTTCCCCATTACCTCTAAGAAGAGCCTGGACTGACCATATCAGAGGCAGATGCCCACACTCAAGACACATCCAAGCAGAAATTTGCAGTGACTTTCCACATTAGGGATTCAGAGTGTTTCTTACAATCTTTGCTAACAGCTGAGCAGTCCTGGTTTGCTGATGATAGCTCTGTAGGCCTTGTGGCTCCCAATGGCCCAGCATGGAGCTGACTGAAGTATATAACATTTGGATCTACAGTCATGTGTCATACATGCTTCCTAGATTTTTCACACTGGAGTTAGGAAATTGTTTTTCAGTTTGTGCAGATGTCTCACCTAGAAAGGAACAAACCTCTACTAACAGTCAGTTACCTAAGGGAAAACACAGAAATTCCTCAAATCGAAACAACTGGAGCCATCAGATAACCTCACTGAGTCTGATTTGGCTTTCTTCACAAGGGCTTCTTATTTTGCTGTGAGATTTTCTAGTCCTAACCTGGACATCTTTTTCTGGTACTATGCATGATCTTGTAACATGGCAAAGGGTCTGTGAAAACAGGTGGAAAACCAAGCTCTTGGACATGCAGAGACTGTCAGCATTGAAGTGATTTAGTGAATGGGAGCAGTTGAATTAACTTAAACACTTACTGCCACCAAAGATGAAAAGTATTTCATAACATTTTTGCCGCTTTGCACTGGCTGAGTCTCTCGTTGGACTGTTCCCTGAACCACCTGGACTTCCTAAAACGCCGGAAAACTTTGCACATTTTTTCCTTCTACAAAAAAATCATTTGTGATTGCTTATGAAGGAGTCTGGAAAACATCAGGGTAGGTAGAAAACAACTTAAAAATAAGTTGCTGGGGCAAGGTACTGAAAAAAAGTACCTTGGGAAAGAAGAAGAGAACAGAGGCTTTCACCCATCTGCAAGAGCATTAGGAATTGTTTTAGCAAACTCAGTGTTGTAAAACTGTCCCCCAAACCCACTGTGAGGATTCAGGTTGGTCTTGGCTAGTCTTACTTGCTTTCTGCAAAGTGTTTTGTGTGGTTGCTCATAGGTCTTAGTTTGCTAAATAGTAAGTTGCAAAATGCAGTTACTAATTTCCTTTGTTACCCCTACATAGCAAAGCGTTTTTATTCACTTGTTTTACCACTGAATCTTCTCAGAGTAGCTTCTTTTTCCCCCCTGAAAATCTCTCTTCTTATCTTGTTCATTCATTTGGCTCATTTTTTTTCCTTAGCCTGTTCTTTACAAGTGCAAGGGTTTTTTGTAAAGCATGAGATTGCCTAGGAGATGTCATATGTGATTGCCACAATGGTTCTAAAATCCTTTTCCTGCCTACTTGTCCCTTTACCTGACTTAAGTAATTTCATTAATAACTGAACCAGTTGTTTCTAAAATTAAATTCCATCACTGAGAAAACATTTCTGTTGACATTGATCCATCAGTGGGCTGGGAAAGTTGTCCTGCTGTTAAAGAAATGAGCGTTTAACAGTGTCTGTAGCATGATAGGGTATTTATGAATTTAATCTCTATTCTGTTCTTACATATTTATCTTCACTGCAGTCCAGTTAGGAATATTATCCATGCTCAGAAAAAATATATTTTGAATTCTTTGGAAAAACTGTTAGAGCTCAAAAGGAAATTGAGGGTGCTGGGGAACTGTTAATTTAGAAATTGTTAATGGCTGTTATAGGAAATTGTAGAGTTGGCTGGAGGCGTTTGGTTTTTGAAGCAAATATAAAGGGTTCCAGGGGTTTCCTTCTGCTGATTCCTCAGGATTTCACTGCAATGAAGAGGTGACTTCCCATTTAATATCTAAACATTCCATAACATTTTAGAATTGTGGGAAAATGCTGCTAATGCTAAGTTAATGACAGTGACAGAATAATTTCCTCAAACTGAGTTGGAAGTTTCAATTGCTCACTCAAAGAGAGTATAGTTGATTCAAGACTCTTTTTAGAGTGGAAGACTAATAAAACTGGAAATTTAGACATGTTAATCATATGATATTGCTGCATTCAGAACAGTAAAATCATTCCAGTCTGTTTTGTTTATGTTGCTTAAAGAAGCAAGTTGAAAATGTATCATTCTCAAACCCATTTGAATAAATGCTAATATAATGATTAGAAGGCATTCTGGCTGTCTTTTAGAGTTATTTCTAAGAGAGATGCTGCCCCAGTTTTCTTTTTTTTCCTTAACCAAATAAGTTTAATGAGTGTAATGTTGGTTCTCACTTTTCTGGTAAAGTAAGATCTGTGTATATTTAGATAGACAATGAACAGTCATATCCCTGATTAGCAGTGCCATGAACTGAGTCATTATTTGTTGCATCAAACAGCATGTGTAAGTATTTACCATTGGATAATCAGGGCTGAAGGAACTAAGCCTAAACTGTGAGTATTCCTAAATTATTTCAGGTATAATGCAAGCCTTGCTCAGTATCTTTTCCCATTGTATATTGGAATATCAGGCTATTTGTATTGAATTCAGTATTTCACAGCTGTTCTACAGTAATGCTTCTCTGCAGTCGTCTTAAGCAGAGCAGTGTTTAATGATCAAGCTTGTGAGAAATTCACCTTCTTACCTCTGTTTTTATTTGTATCTATTCCTATGGTGCACTAGCATGACCCATGTAAAAATTGTGAAGGGGATAATTATGATTTCTTGCTGTTCTTAAACTATGTGAAGAAACCCAACTTGTCATTAGAACGACTTAATAATTTAAGATCTGCTCAGGAAGCATTTACCTTTTTTTCTGTGACATTTCCTTCACAGAAGTCTTGGCCAAATGTCTGGAGTTTTGTGCATGCTGTAAACTAAACTGTAACTGTTTATCCAAGAGCATATTTCAACATATACCAAGGAAACAACAAGCTAGTGTGCACTTGGGGAACACATGGCATGCAAAGCATTGCCACAGGGTCAGAAGGCTAATTCCTTATCCTTTCAGAAGAAACATAAATGCTGCAGTTGCATCATTCCTGTGGGTCAGTGTGAGGAGATGATTGCCAACTCTGAAGGCTGATAGAAATTTCGTAGGGCTGGTGCAGTGATGGCAGCAGTATTTGAGTAGGGCAGTTGAGGCCCTGTGCATTAAGTGAGGTCTTCTGACCTCTCTGAGGATCACTAAGCTGGTGCTAGTAAAGATGCTGAAGTTCAGGAACCAATAGCAGCTAAGGTATCTGTTATGTGTCCAAAAATTGGCTGTTGATTTTAAAAATCAGGGCTGAGGTTCAAGTTACTATTAATTTATTTCAGATGTTTGTATCTGAAATTAGATGAGTTTGTGGATTTTACTGGAAGAAGTTGCTTGTTTTGGATTTTGGGTTTGTTTTTTTTTACTGATGTGTGTGTCTGTGAAATAAATGAAGTTCTGGCAACATCTTGTAGTGTAGCTGGGGACTTCCAGTAATCTTTCATTTTTTGAAGATAGTGTTACCAGGTGGTGTTTATAAATTTTCATTGCATATTGACTTCCTTTGCTCCCATCATTCTGAGAAAGAACTTGATACTTAACCTGCTCCCTTATTATTTATAACTACATCCAAAAGAGGACCTGGGAAACTACAGGCCCATTAGTCTTACTCCAGTCCCTGGAAAGAGTTCTCCTGGAGACTTGCAAGCCAAATGAAGCAGGAAGCCAACACAGGTTTCCCAAGGGCAAAAAAAAAGACAAGTGCAAGGTCCTGCATGTGGTATGACATAAACTAAGAGCCCAGAACAGGCTAGGAACTGTGTGGCTGGGAAGGAACCTTGCTGAAAGGGACCTGCAGGTCCTGGTGGAGTGAACATAAATCCAGTGTGCTGCTGCAGCAATGAAGGCAAATCAGATCCTGAGCTGTGTCCGCAGGGATTGCTGGCAGAGGTGGGGACATGATCATCCCACTTTACTCAATGCTTGTCAGGCCATACCTAGAGAACTGTATCCAGCTCTGGTCCCCACAGTTTCTAAAAGATGCAGAGAGACTGGAGAGGGCCTAAAGGAAGGCCACAATGATGATCATAGGAGAACATGTCCCGTGAGTAAAGACAGAAGGGGTTTGGCCTTTTCTTCCCAGAGAAGAGCAGGCTCTGGACATTTTTCCAGTACTCAAGGAGGATGGAGGCTCTCCCAACACATGGAGCCACATGGAGAGGACAGGGGCAACTGGTACAAGTTGCACTGAGGGAAGTTTCATCTTAATATAAGACAGAAATATTTTACTGAGGGATGTGATTGAGTCCTGATCACTGGAAGTTGTCAGGTTGTGACTGGACAGGATAATCTCATCTAGGCTCCTTTCCCACAAAAAATTGGAGCACGTGATCTTTAGAGGTACCTTCCAGCCTGGGTTGGTCTATGATTCTGTGGCTCTGTATTGAAAATGAAACTCTGCTTATGAGTTCATTTGAAAAGTTTATACGAAAGGTTAATGTGAATGGTTTGCACTCTGTCACCTTGACCACAGTCGTCCGTACTGAAGGCTGCCTGACACCTTGTAGAATGGGGCTCTCATGTTTGATCTAAGTAGCCCAGTAGGGACAGACACTTTATATGATTAGAATCTCCTCAGTGCTGTGCACATAAACTAGTGTACATTTGCTTAGTCTCTGCTGCCATTGGCCTTGGTCCACTGGACCTGAGTGGATGCTCGTCTGCACAGTTTTGCCAGGGTTCTAGCACAAACTCTAACCAGAGCTGAACATGATTTTAGTGAATGAGATAGATTAGTGGTGAAACTCTAGACTTAGAACAGTCAAATGACAAGTTTAAACTACCATTTTGATAATCCCAGACTATCAGAAAGGTGAATTTACTGCATTAGCTCTCTTATCACAGTGATTACTGATATTCAGGAGTGAATTGACATCAATAAAGACCTTTAGAATATGTCTCTCTGCATGCCAGTCTGTAACTTTAAATTACAAGTGCTGCTTCAAAGTTGTTATTTTATTGTTCCTGCTGATCATTAAGTACAGCATCTGAAAAATGTGACTACATTTTCAGCAGTGATTAATTTACTTTGAATAAGCTATATTTTCTTGAGGCCGTAGGTTTGCATTCATTATCATTCTAGGATAAACAAAGCCCTTATTCTACAAGCAGGATAACTGGTATTTTTTCTGAGGCCATTTAATTTTTGGGCTTTGTTTTATCTTTTCTTTCATGGAGCTATTTGCTCTTTCAGTAAAGGTGGTGTTTATGGTTGCACCACATCTGTTTCCTCTAGTAGCCTATATTCTCAGTGTGGGTTGTAGTATCAGAATGGCCTCAGAATGTGAAGCTCACACCACATTGTGGTTAAAAGCAGCATAAACCTCTGGAGTCACTGCCTCATAGCACCTGAAGAGAGGTTTCTTGTATGTGGGATTCTGGCTGGGTTTCACTGTGATGAACTGATCCACGTGGAACTGGAGGTGGGGAAGGAATGCATGAAGGAGTATTGGCTGAGACTTGATTATTGTCTGAATTTCAGTATGGGAAAAGATGATGCAGAAATTCTTTGAAATTGGTTAATTAGTGATTGTTTCTTTTTTCTTTGTTCTTGTTATGTGTATCATCCCAACATCCCTTGCCACTTTCCTTCTGCCTTCCACCAGACTGCTTGATTCTGTAGCCTATGGCTGAAATTCTATTCAAATCACCTAAAATGCAGCCAAAGTAAGTGCAGACAATATGGTGCCATGGAAAAAAAATTAAAAATATGTATACATATGAGTATATTTTTATGTATATATATATATGGTGGTACCTGGCTGCTAATGGGCAGATGTTTATATTAAGATTGCACAGATGTGCTCAGGTAAAATTGCAGTGAGGCAGGTATGTGTAGGTACTTTCAGATAGGTGCATGTTTTGTGTAGGTGACATAAAGGTGGCTTTCAAAATAGCCTGTATGAGTCAACCCAAAAATTAATTAAAAGCAGATACTTAATCCTTAAGTCCTCTTTTCTCTTTTCCTGACTTTCTTCAATATAGGGGAAAGCTCACTTGAACTGCTCTTGTTTTAATGTTTGCCAAAGAAAGTTCATCTCACACCCCACACCTTCTCTTTGCCAGTAGTTAAACACTCCATTAATTAGAGGATTTTCTTTCTTTTATAAGTACAAGGCAAAAAATGTAATTTCTAAAGATACTGCTTTGTGATGGTGATGTTTTATTGCTTATTGCTGTGTGGTTTTAGTTGATTCACTTTACAACATCCTTCCATTCTGTGTATCTTTTTAGTCTGCTTAGCAAGCACTAATTGCCATGTATTAATTAGTTGCAAACAAATGGCTTATCTGTGTAGTCTAAAGGGGAGGGGGAAACAAGTCATCACAGACAAGTTGTCTATTTTTGAGATACATGTGCATTTGTAGAAGCATACGCTGCTAGACTGAAGATTTTTTGGTAAGCCAATACCATAAAGTAATTATGAACTTTTCTTAAGAAGTAGATACGGAGCTTATTCCTACAAACCAGCAAGTATACAGAGCCCCTTTGATTTTTCTGTAGGAAATGTGCACATAAAAATTCAATTCCCATTCCAATATACTGAGAGTAAGTGCTGGAACGTCTGGAAGTTTGACAAGGAATAGTTCTAAGGAGAAATTAAATTATTGTGAAGATTATAGCATTTCTTCCACTTTTTTAGAGATTTTATAAATATTTTATTAATGTGTAACTTATACTGTATGCTGGAAAAGGTGTGTTTCAGTTCTGCTTCTCTATTCATTTCCTCTCTTCTCATATGTGCTTGGGTAGGCAAAAGGTACAAGTTGCTCCAAACCAACCTTTACACTTCTTGTGAGCTAGGAAATTATTCTGGATGAAAACTTATCATCCATCTAGTCTGACTTTCTAAATCAATTGATCCTGAAGGTTGTCTTTACACAAGTCTTTGGGTTTAAGCCCTGGGAAGAAGGGGAAGTCATACAGACTTGTTTGTGGCTGTCTCAATTCAACAAGGCAAGTGAGAGAGATTTGAAAACAGTGATTTAGTAACTCATTCTTTTTCTAGTCCTTTACTTAGAACATCCTTGGGCAGTGGGAAGGATGTTTAAATGTTTCAGGGATTAGTATGCTATCTTGAATTTTGTGAATCACATTGTTTGGGGAAGTTTTTCTATTAAGGTTGGTTGTTGTTTTTTTTTTCTGTTTTTAGAAGGGTGGTATACATGCTGCAAACTTATGCTATAAATTTGAAACAAGCAGGAATATTTCAGAGGATTTTTTCTGAAAAATTGCCATGCTGAATAATTTTTAAGCTTCTCTTAAAACACTGGACTCTTCATTCATGTCAGTATGGTACTTTTTGTAATAATACTTGGCATTCATAAGGTACTTGATCACTTGAAGATGCATACATATGTTTAATTAATCCTTTCAGTGCCTCTTTGAGGAAGTTAGGTATTACTCCTTTTTAGCAGTAGAGAAAAATGACACAGTAAATTCAAGTGTCTTGATCAAAGGCATGCAATTATTTACAGACTATTACTGTTCCTTGTAGTAAAAAAATTAATGTACTTAATTTAGAAGAATGTAAGACTGGTTTCTTATTCAGTCTTGGGAATATCAATATACTCTGTAGATTGTCTTCACTGTTTGACTCCCAGTATTTATGTGGGGCCTCCTCTTATTGCTCTCCATAACCCGGGTAAAGCTCATTTGGGAGGGACTGTGGAATACAAGAAGCTGAGCCAGAATTCCTTGACCATTGTAGGCTTATCTTCATTCCTGTAAAACACAGTGTCTCGCATTTAAAACTAAACCAAAACTCATGTCAGAAATGAAAAAGAGTGTAACAAATGTAAATACTACTACATAATAATAGTTCCTAAAGCAAATGTAAGGAGTGTTGTGTCATAATTTCATATTATGATCTGCTTATGAGACTAACCTTATAAATAAGGGATCCTCCATGGCTTTTAGAGTAAGTGCCCGGTTAATATAGTCTTTTTTTTTTATTAGGGTGCTGTATAACATTGATAGCATTATAATGAATAGGAAATTATTTCTTCATTTGAAATCTAAGTGTGGAGCAGCTTGTTTATTGATCTGACAAATAGTGGCAGATTTATTCTATATACCTAATAAATTTGTGTTTGTATATATTCATAGGTCATGAATACTGATGGAACTGGCAGAAGAGTTCTGGTGGAGGACAAGCTGCCTCATATATTTGGATTCACGTTGTTGGGAGACTACATTTATTGGACAGACTGGCAAAGGCGCAGCATCGAACGCGTGCACAAGCGCACAGCAGAGAGAGAGATCATCATAGATCAACTGCCTGATCTAATGGGCCTAAAAGCTACAAATGTTCACCAAATAATTGGTGAGTAAGAATTCTAATGAGGCAAGTGAAAATGGAATAGAAAATTTCAGCAGTGCTATTCTGCAGATTTTTAGGAATGGACAGAACACAGTTCTATTGCACGATAACTGCCGGCAGTGGTTTGATGGGATGGGTTGGGTCTTGTGTGAGGTGCTTCAGTCCTCTAACTTGGAAGAATATCAGGCTGGAAAACAACCAGGCACACCCCAAAACAGGTAATTTTCTGCTTCTTAGGGAATCGGAACAGCTTGTAAGTCTGAACAGCCCTGGATCCAGAAGAAGAAAAGAAGGATCATGGAAAATGAATCTTCTTTTCGTACCAGCTAGCTATTTATGAACCTGCAGCTGCAGCAGCTTTTCAGCTTGCCATCTGAGCATGTGCTCCCAGTGTGCAAAAGCTAAGGCTGAGCCAGTTTGAGTCTGTTAAGTACTTTTCACATTAATACTAGAAAATCACCTTTAAAAATAATTAGAAGTACTTCCTGTCCTGTAGTGTACGTGGTGTAAAAAAAGGAGGATCTAGCTTTAAACTGGCTGTCATAGGCTATCCAAACACTGGTAGCAGTGTAACTGTAGCATCACAGAACTCATCACCTTACCTGAATATTCTGCTATGTGGATAAGACTTGCAGCTTCTTGCTGCCATGTGTGGATTGTACTGCAGGAAAGTAGTCAAATGTAGTTGAGCTATATCTTTACATGGCTGCTGCCACATTATCAAGATGCCCCAAGGTGTATGTGCTTTAATTGCACCCCTCTTTCCAGCTCTTTGGCTAATTGAACTCGCGAGTGCCAAGCATCTCTTAGTAGGTCAGTTTGCAGCGTGTGCAGGTACACAAGTGAGTATTGCAAAGAGCTGCTTCACTTGCATCCTAGAGAGAAGAGACCATTGAATGGATATGTGAAAATAGATCTGGAAATTTTTCACCTCTAGGAATGCACCTGGGTTGTAGGAATGTAACTGGACCAGGGTACTGTAAAAAGCAGCAGAACATACACTTGCTTGCTTACTTACCATGCTTCAGTGCTTGTGCTGTGAACTGGAATTCTCAGTAGCTGTAGAAGTCCAGATCCTTTTCCATAATGCTGGGTTTGTTTCATGGGATAAGGAAAACAAGCCCTGGCTTTCTAGCCAAGTAGAGTAACATCTACCTAAAGGATTACAGGAAATGAACAAAAATTAATTTATTCAGAGAATACAAGGAGGAAAAACTGTACGTTTACTTAAAGACTCACAGTGTTGTTGATGCGTGTGAGGAGTAGCTTCACCTTTCACCTGAGGTGGGTTTGCAATGGTTGCTTTTGCTTTTGCTGCCTGCTTAGGTACCAACCCCTGTGCAGAGGACAACGGCGGCTGCAGCCACCTGTGTCTGTACAGACCACAAGGCCTCCGCTGCGCCTGCCCCATCGGCCTGGAGCTCATCAACGACATGAGGACCTGCATCGTCCCAGAGGCTTTCCTGCTGTTTTCCCGGAGAGCAGATATCAGACGGATCTCTCTGGAAACCAACAACAACAACGTTGCTATCCCGCTCACCGGAGTCAAGGAGGCTTCCGCCCTGGATTTTGATGTGACAGACAATCGCATTTACTGGACTGACATTTCACTGAAGGTAGAGATTTATTCCGTATTGGCTATTCAGCTATTACAAACTTCTTGGGATACTTTAGAGTGGATTGACAAATGCAGTTCACAAAATTCAAGGGATGTGTAAAAGAGCATTTTCTAACTAAGAATGGCATACATTTTTGTTACACTGCATTATCGATGGAGGGGCATAAACTCACAGACCATTATGGTTGGCCATATGTTCAATTTATTATTTAATTAAGTCAACTTTTATACAGTTTAGATTGTTTTGGGCACATGCTTACAACAAGGTGATTGGATAGCTCAGTCTGTACACGCGTCTCATGTCTCCAGTTCATTGGACCTGATGTTCTGTCCACGTGGCCTGGAATCATACTTGGCATGTAGAGGCCTTCATAATTAGGGGCTTTCTGAAATCTGCAGGTGTACCTTTATCTGTACTTTCTCAAGGCTTTCTTGCTATAAACATACTATGTTCTCAAACCTTATAATTAGACACACAGCTAACAAGTATAAACATTACATATTTTCACACAGTCTGTAAGTATAAACATTACAGCTTACAACTTCTAAAGTCATGTCAAGCAAGGCCTACAGAAATGCAATAGGAATTGTTCACACAATTTGAATCCTGCAACACAAGGGATATGTAAAAGAGCATTTTCTAAGAATGGCATACATTTTTGTTACCCTGCATTCTCTCCTAGAATTTGTTTGTGTCGGGTTTGCACGGTAAGGTTTTGGTAGTGAGGGGGCTACAGGGTTGGCTTCTGTGAAAAGCTGCCAGAAGTTTCCCCATGTCCAACAGAGCCAGTGCCAGCCAGCTCCAGGACACACCTGCCCCTAGCCAAGGCTGAACCCTGTCAGCAACGGTGGCAGAGCCTCTGGGGTAAAGTATTTAAGGGAAAAAAGTTGCTACACAACCACAACTGCAGCTGGAGAGAGGAGTGAGAATATGAAAGAGAAACAGCTGTGCAGACACCAAGGTAAGTGAGGAAAGAGAGTGAGGAGGTGCTTCAGGCACCAGAGCAGAGGTTCCCCCTGCAGCCCATGGTGCAGTGAGGCAGCTGTGCCCCTGCAGCCCATGGAGGTCCACGAGGATGCAGAGATCCACCTGCAGCACGTGGAGGACCCAGTGCCAGAACAGATGGATGCCTGAAGGAGGCTGTGACCCCGTGGGAAACCCATGCTGGAGCAGACTCCTGGCAGGGACCTGCAGTCCTTTGAGAGAGGAGCCCAGAGTGGAGCAGTTTTCCTGGCAGGACTTGTGACCCTGGGCTGGGGGACCCAGGTTGGAGTAGCCTGTTCTTGAAAGACCTTTGGAAGGCACCCATGCTGGAGCAGTTTGTGAAGAACTGCCATCTGAGGGAAGGACTCCTACTGGAGAGGTTCATGGGGGACTGTACCCTGTGGGAGGGTCCCCCACACCAGAGCAGGGGGAGTCCTCCCCATGAGGAGGAAGGAGCAGCAGAGACAACGTGTGATGAACTGAACACAACCCTGTGAGACAGTGGATCATTGTATTAATTATTGGGTTGGACCAACTCGAGGAGGGAAGGGGGGGACAAGGCATAGGTTGAATTTCACAGAGGTGAGGTAATGCCCATTTCCCAGTCCCTGTGAGTCTCACCAGGCAACCCCAAAACAGCTGTCAGTCAAAGGCAGCCCAGGAGCACGGCCTGCACCACACCCTGGAACCCCTAACCCTGCCTTAGATTGGCTGGCACAAGTGGGAGCACCACCCCTCACCCGTCCCCAGAGTGGCCAGTGGGCCAGAAGTCCTGCCTGGGAGGCTACAGAGGGCCAGAGCAGATAAAAACAGCAACATGTGGTCTCCATCTTTGCTCAAGCCCTACCACCTGGCCACGTGAAAGCTGGAGTCTCACAGGACTCTGGTGGTAGCTATATAATTTTCTCTCTCTTTCTTTAATCTTTCTTCTAATCTCCTTTCTTATTATTTTGGATAGCTGGATACTGAATGGGTTGGATTTTTCTAAGTTGTATGTGTTAGCATGTGCTAATTCAGTGCTTTGTTGGATGCTTTATTTTGGTTGTATGCCACCCTTTAAACTTTTGCCAAGATCTCTTATTTTTTCTAAAGTTTACCAGTAAAAGTACCCCTTGAGAAAATGTGTGAAGCTTGTTCTCTTTTGCGCTCTCTCTTAAGGTGCTAAAAGAACTGAAGGCTCCTCTAATAATCCAGAGAGCAGATACTGATGGAGCCTTGTATATTTTTAAACTAAAACTCGCTGAGCTCGTAGCTCAAACCTTGGGGTCTTACAAACACCCATTCCCCATCCTCCTGTGGGCAAAGAGGTAGAGAAATTGGGAGTGAGAAGGGAAGGGTGGGGGAAGGTGTTTTAAGATTTGGGTTTATTTCTCATTATTCTACTCTGATCTGATTAGTAATACATTCATTTTTTCTAAGTTGAGTCTGTTTTTCCCATGACTGTAACTGGTGAGTGATCTCTCCCTGTCCTTATCTCGACCCCCCGAGCCTTTCATTATATTTTCTCTTGAGTACTTGACATCCAGTCAGGATCAACACACAATGTCACTTAAATCTACTATATACATTTTCACATAAAAAATAAGTTTGCAAACATTTTTTTTGTAGAAAGCTGAGGAGAATGTCATATGGCAGGAGGTTTCAGCAGTCAAAGTTGTTTTGCTGAATACATCTAACGGGGGGAAGCCTTGTCTTGGCTCAGGAAGTGAAAATGGGTCTTGCCTATTTATTAACTTACAGATACTGCACACAGGTCATACTATGAATCACAGATTTTATAGAACAGGTCTAGACTGACAAATCAGAAAAGGTTGAGGGTAAGTGTTTAAATGTTGAGTGATGAAATCTGTGTATCATCTGTTTTCTCTGGTACCAGTGAGGTTAGTGATTCCTTTTTGTTTTTCATGGGTTGTAGAAGTTGTAGCCAGAATTGTGAGCACTAAAATTTAGTTTTTAATTACTTTTTCTGCAATTGAGTTGAGCCCTGTGCCAACAATAACTTATGGGCTTTTGCAAGTAAAGAATCATCAAAGTTAAAACCACAGAGTTTAAGTGACTTTGCAAGAGATGACTTGGGTGAACTCTTAGGCATTGATACTCATTTGAGCTGTGTAAGCAATACAGATGAAGACTGAGATATAAACTTCCCTGCTGTGTAATGTCACAAACTGACATAATTATCAGGTAGTGTTCAAATGGGGAAGTAAACAAAAAAAAAATCAGTGTTTTTTTTCACTTCTGGTGAGTAGTGAGTGAGGAGTGTATGCAGACAGGAATATTAAGGACATAGAAAGGTGACCCATGTTTGCCAGAAGAATTTTGTACCTTCCTAACATTAGTCCTTTACTTCCAGGCTTACCAGGAACTGCCTAGACTCTAATATATTATTAAAATATAATTCTGGCTGTATCTGCTATCACAGGCTGATCCTGATGGCAAAGAGTTAAAAAAAAAAAATCTTTGGAATAAAAGTCCAAGAAGCAATTCTGCTTAGTGAAATTAAATTTAGCCATCAGTACTGAAGCACTTACTCTACTGAGCTCATTGGGAGTTTGGTTGTTTTCTCGTGTTTGCTGTTCTGTCCTAAACTTTTTCATTAGGCTGCTTTAAATAGTGTTCCATGCTATAACATTGATGTTTTTATATAGTCCTGGGAGAGCCAAAATATTTCCCCCTCAAGGTTGGCACTGTGTTATTAAGATCACTTTGGCATGCAGACTGCTTAATTCAACCAGACTAGTTATCCCATTTATTTCCCCTGTGAAATGCCATTCTAATTGACACAGAATACATTCGTAGAGCACAGCAAATCATTACTTCTGAATAACAGCATTGTTTGCTTTGCAAATAAGGAGCGTGTTGTAAGACCCTCTTTCCTATGAGATGTCTAAAATCTGAAAGTGTTTAAAATGCAACAAAGAAAAACAGCCAGCCCAATGACAGACTGGTAACATTTCTAATTTGCCTGGCGTATCTTTGTTATCCCTGCAGACCATCAGCAGAGCGTTTATGAACGGCAGTGCACTGGAACACGTGGTGGAGTTTGGCTTGGATTACCCTGAGGGCATGGCTGTGGATTGGCTGGGGAAGAACCTGTACTGGGCTGACACTGGGACAAATCGTATCGAAGTGTCCAAGCTGGATGGGCAGCATCGCCAGGTGCTGGTGTGGAAAGATCTAGACAGTCCCCGGGCATTGGCATTGGACCCTGCTGAGGGGTAACTTGCTGATTTAATTTTATGTTTATGAACAGTGAAAAACAGCATTGTGATGCTTACTCTAGGGCATGTTAGTTAGGCACTGCGTGTAAACCCTGAGAGAACTGAGCTGGGGAATACCACTTGGTAATTTAGAGGAACGTGCTCCTTATGTCCTGAATAATCAATAAGAATATTAAAAAAAGCCAAACAAACAAAAAAAATCAGAGCAGCTCATTAAAAAGGGATTTATACTTAGGTTTTAAATTAACCACAGAATCAAAGTAGTTTTAGGTTAATGGAATTCATTAATTCAAATACAATACTATTGCATTGAAATGAATGTATTTATCATTTTAAAAATTAGGATTTTTTTCATGACAAGTTAGAGTCCATAAAGGTATTAAATGATTTAATTTGAGAGTAGGGAAGGGCAGGTTATAGTCTGAGAATAAGGAAGGTGTTTGTTTCTTCAGATAAGGGAACCTTTTTAGTTGGTATGGACAAGGGAAACAGTGATAGAGGAGGAGAGGAAACAATTATATCCATCTATATCCAAAATTAAAGACTTCCTGAGAAGAAACTTCTCAGTTGGATTCAAGTGAATGAATAGCTCCCCCTTGATCATCTGTTTTTGAAGCAACTTTTCTCATTGTGCAGTTGGTTGGAATTGAAAGACTTCACAGGTGTTTGTTACCGGAGGTATTAAAGCAGAAAAGTGTAAACATAGCATGTGAGCTGCATTCCACTTGTTTTTAGAATGGTATCAGCTTTACCTTTTGGAAGAAGTGACTAACTAGTCATCAAATATACAGCTTACTCTACTGTACAGTGCTTAAAGAAAATGTAAATATGTACAAGTCTATCCTTCTGCCAAATGAGGCATAAACTGGCATGTGAGTATGTAATAGTCTGTACTTTTGCTCTAGTATAAATCCATACAATTTTGTGTTATTCTGCTTTTGGCTGATACGTAACACAGTTGTTACATGGCTGATTGATTTAGTTGTGTGGAGATGAGCAGTGGCATCTATTAACAAAAGTACCCTGGATACCTACCTTTTTGTATTCCTATGACAGACAACTGACTAGAAACAGAAGATAAGTGCCATGGAAAAATATCCTGCTAAATAACTGAGTATAAATGAGGGTGCCCAACTGCCACCTTTTTGCCTCCTAAATGATATACATGGATTAGTTACTATTGAAGTACTGTCATACAGGTGAAAATCCAGCTCCAAGCGGAAAAAATACTATTAGAAGCATTTTGAGGAAACTTGTCTCACTTCCCAAGTGTTTTTCCTCCCGAGTTCTCTCGGATTGGGTGTGATTACTTTCTCCCTTTTGTTCTTTTAACCAGGTTTATGTACTGGACCGAATGGGGTGGGAAGCCCAAGATTGACAGAGCTGCCATGGATGGCAGCGAGCGAACCACCCTGGTGCCAAACGTGGGCCGTGCCAACGGCCTGACCATCGATTATGCCAAAAGGCGCCTGTACTGGACCGACCTCGACACCAACCTGATAGAATCCTCCAACATGCTGGGTGAGCCTCGTGCAGCACCACGAGGATGCAGCTGCTTTTTCCGTGTTCCTCGTGGCAAATTGTTGCCTAAATAATGCAAAGATACACATCACGAGGCAAAAATAAAGTTTTCCAGACTCACGAGGTGTTAATGTTTGCTTCTGCAATCCATGTTCGTGTAACACAAGATCTGGCAATTTTCTTGTAGGTGATAGAGTTGCTCAGAATGTTAAAATTATACGAAGTGTACGTTTTTCCAGTTATATGTAGGACAAAGCTGTCAGCTTTCAGTGTTTTGGAGGGTCTTGTTTTGCTACTCTGAAGAGCACTGACAATTACATAACAAAGGCAGAGAGAAAGCCAAGATAACAACAGCTTATTCAGTATTTTTCACAATGTAATTTAATACAGTTTGGTTTTAAATCTTTGTTAGTATCCCCAGGCATTTTTCCCGCCATTATTCTTCATGCTAAGGGCCTTTTCCTGGCTAGTACTTGTCAGCAGGGAGTTCTCTTGTTCTGGGGTGTTTTGTGATGATTTTTGTAAACTGGTCATTGCAGCTAAATGGAGGTGGAATATTTTATTCTTTCACCGTCCCAGGGTACTGTATTGAGGACCCAAGTCCTCTCAGATTTGCACAGTATCTTTTTTTAATTTCTTGGCACTCATAGGAGTGGACTGCCTTGTTGTGTGCCAAACTATTCTTGCTTCATAATCTCCCTTTCATTTTGTATGAGTAGACAGCAGGAGGTGCTGTGGCAATGAAGTGATTAATATAACACGATGGAAATAATTTCCCCCCCCATGTCCTGCACCTCAAGGTCTCTTAACATTTCTACAGTATACACAATTAACTGTTTCCTGTCTTGGCTTTCTGGTTGCTCATTCCTGTTGTGACATTGCAGAGACAGGTTAGTTTAACCTTGTGCATTTAATTTTTCTCATAATGCAATGCAGAATTTCATTAAGCTCATAACAGTTTTAATTTTGTAAGCGGTGGGCAGAGACCCAAATGTGGTGCAAGAGATGCTGAACTGAGAATACAGTGTCAGGTTCCTGCATCAAATTGAGAAGGACCCTGTCTGTTTTGGGGAGGGGGGAAAGGACAGAATCTTTCTAAGAACCCTGATAATTTTCAAAATTGAGACTTTTTTCTTCAACAAAATACATTCTTTTCTGTGAATGGCAAGCAACATTTCTGTGATAGGCTCTGAGATTTCATTTGAATATTGTGCATTACTTTATAATTTACTCTTCTAATGATGAAATAGTAACTTTATAGTAATCACGTGTTGACCTTTCTGTGCAGGTGACATGTTCAACAGCATATTGTTTGTCCGCGTATAATTCTGCTTTTTGTCTCTGTTCCTTTTTGGAAACAGGCCTTGACCGTGAGATTATAGCTGATGACTTGCCTCACCCATTTGGCTTGACTCAGTATCAGGATTACATTTACTGGACAGACTGGAGCCGGCGCAGCATCGAACGAGCCAACAAGACCAGTGGCCAGAACCGAACCATCATCCAGGGCCATTTGGATTACGTTATGGACATCCTGGTCTTCCATTCATCCAGGCAGGCAGGATGGAATGAGTGTGCCTCAAGCAATGGTCACTGCTCTCACCTGTGCTTGGCAGTGCCTGTTGGTGGGTTTGTCTGTGGCTGCCCAGCTCACTATTCCTTGAACTCTGACAACAGGACCTGCAGTGGTAAGCCATAATGAATGGAAATGGAAGTGCAGAAGCACGTGTGTTTAGTAACAGGTTGCATTACACTTGGAGGAAAGAGTGGTTTTACAGTACTAAAATCCTACTGACTTTTAAGAGAACAGAGAATATTGAAAGAAATAAAAAAATACTCTTGCAACATACCAGTATCACAGTTAAATAAGAGGAATGGCTGTTAGTGAACCTTTTCAATGGCTCAGCTACATCTATTTAAACAGGAAGGCTAAAAATGCTTTTGGATTTTGTATGTCTGTGATACCCTCCTCAAGTGCTTACTTGCTTGTTTATTTATATGTTTATTTATTTCAAGTCTTGCCTGACAAAAAGGATATGTGATAGTTTGGTCTGGATTATGGAATTTGTCCAGGTTTTAGGTGGTCAGGATTTAATTTTATGGTAGCTGTGTTTTCTGGCTGATGAGATGCTGAGGTGGGCCACTGTCATACCTCAAAAAGTGTTTCTTCCTGAGTGAAGATGGGTTCAGCTCCACAGCCTCCCCAGCTGTCTGATTTCTGATCTCGGTGCAGCCAAGCCCCATTTTTCTTTATTGTTGTGCAGAATACAAACCACGAGGCCCCTCAGGCTGTGTGTAATTAGTTTCTAACCAAATAATTTATCCATCTCTCAATAGCTGGCTGCCAGTGAAGCTGTCATAATTTTGGCAACCACCCTGGATGGCTGATTTCCACTGGTGTCATTCAGATTAGTCAGTGGGTGAAGAGATTCATGGTACAGAGAGGCAGATTGTATCTTGTCCACATTATGCATGAGTAGCAAAATCCAACCGTTGTTTTAAAGCCAAAAGCAGGACAGATTGTTCCACCAATGCCACCTCATGGCATTTTTTGAAAACTATGCTTTTAAAGAACTCTGCTTTTCCACCTCCCGGGTGTCTTGTACTTCTCCTTTCCTTTTTTATTACAGTGGCAATGACAATGGCATGACAACTAAATTCTTGCACTCTTGACAGTGTCACACGTTCATGGGAGTTAAAGGCATGGCTGGCACCTCTCTGGTGATGGCTGTGATTTTGTAGGTGGAGGAATTTGACTTGCAGTGGAGAATAAGTAGCAAAATGATCAAAGGTCATGTTTGCTTGTGAAAATGCTCTTGGAAACAAAGGAAGGAGTAAAATATAGGAAATACGTTGTGAGCAAATAGAACCATTTCCCCACAGTACGGTTCTAGGATCTTCGTGTGGTGTTAGGAATTTTCCTCTGTCATATTCAAACCTGGGAACTTTCCAGCTTCTCATTTGTAGGTAGTTGGAAATTTAGGCTTCTCTGCACATATTTATTTTTTTTTTTTGCCCCTATAATTGCAGAATGAATCATTTTAACTTTTTTTGCCTGTTTAACTTGGCTTATGTACTCCTGAACATTATTAGTCTAGAGGCCCTCCCTTTTGGATTACCCTGCTCATGTGTGCATAGGTTCTTTTAATTATGGAAAGGACACACTGCTCTGGTGAGATCTGGTCTCTCATCAGAACTACCACGTGTCATGAAGTTTGAAGGCAGGGTTACATAGGAGACATGCTCATTCCACTCCATTTGCCTGTCAAAAATACTTTTAAAATATGTGACCATTGGGAGGGAAAATGATGAAAACTAGGAAGGCATTTCTGAAATTGGTTCTGTTTCAGAGATGCAGAGTCTCAAGGGGAGAAATACTGCTGTTGCTTTTTATAATGAGCCATCAGTTCAAAGTTGTAAGCCAGGCAATCTTGGAAAGTGAGTGTCTTTGAGGAAAAGTAGAAATAATTTTAGGTGCTTATCATGATATGTTTACCTGCACTGTTTTGTCTTAATCTTTTTTGCCTTTTCATTTCTTGGTAAGAATTCTCATGTGTTCTGAATCTATTATTTTGCTGTACACATTCATATAAACTTGTGGGGGGGTTTTTTGTTTGTTTGTTTTGTACTTTCTTCTACAGTTTAGAGCTAAGTAGAAAGCAGTTTAAATTATTGGAGAAACACTTGGAGGGAAAAATACAGGTTTTCCAGAAAGCAAAAGTACCTTGCAATTAGGCCTGATTGTTATAGGATGTTTAGGATTTTAGGTCTGTGTGTTAGTTACCAAGGAAACTCCTCTCTGCCTTTTTTTAAATCAGAATAGATGTTCAAAGTGTATTCTAAAATAACAAAGCAAGGTGATGATGTTCTCTAGGAGACTTTTGCTTCCTCCCCTTTCCCAGGTGCTGCCTTACCTGTTTTACAGGCTTGTAAATAAGTGCAAAACTGCTAAACTCTGAACTCCTACTGCTAAACTCTCTCCAGACTTGTAAGAGAATTGATTGTACATACTTCAGGGAGTCTTCAAACTGCATTTCTGGCTACTGGTTCTTGTGACATCTTGCACAGCAGTGGCTTCAGGTGAAGAAGAACCCCTTCTTGAAAAGAACCCTCTAAAAGGGAAAATACTTTAACTATCTCCTCTGATTTCTGACCCAGTTCTGTAATACAGAGATAATTTTTTTCAACAATGCATTAAATGCTTTGTGCTCTTACTGTAATGTACAGCTGGTAAACTACAGCAAAATGGCATTTCTAAGGAAAAAACTATCTGTCTGGGAAATTTTTGCTGGGCACGTGGAGCAGAGTATCAGATTTATTTTTTTTCTGATTGCAGATTATTATTCCCAGATAAGCACCTAGAAATAATAAAGATACATAGATTTGAGAAGAACAAATACATTTTTCTCCAAAAACACAGCCTCACCCACAGTTAAGAGATTTTCCTGTGAATTAGTTTTTGTTTCATTCCAGTGCAGGCAAAAAGAAGGTTTGTGGGAACAGGACTGAACCACTGTCAATCTCTTTTTCCCTGAAACCTCTAAATAAGGAACCAGTGCTGGCTTTTTCTCACCTTCCTCTGCAAGTAGAAGTGTACCTGGCAGAGGGTTCAACTTCATGCAGTGAGCTGCCTTTCCCTAAGACTCCTTTAGAAAGAAAATGGACAGTTCTTTGAGAGGCATGATTGACCATTCTTCTTTCAGGTGATTTTTGACAGAAGTCCTCACATTCACTAGTCCATCCACTTATAAAATTTATCTTTGCCTTTCACATCCATGTACAGACATTTATAGTAAAAAGAGATCATTTGAAAGGCTTTTCAAATTCATCAGAGGTTAGGATTTTTATGTATTATTTTGGGGTTTTTGTTTTTGGCAAAGGAAGAGGGAGAAGGGGAATGAGATAACAGGTACTGTCTGGTTATGTATAGTAGTTGTCATTCTTAAACATAAAAATGTCCAATTTTATTGCTGTGTGTAACCCTTCCACCCCCCTTTCTGTTTTTAACCCCGTCAAGCTCCTACAACGTTTTTGTTGTTCAGTCAGAAGAATGCAATTAATCGCATGGTGATAGATGAGCAGCAGAGTCCAGACATCATCCTCCCTATCCACAGTCTCAGGAACGTCCGAGCCATTGATTATGATCCCCTGGATAAGCAGCTGTACTGGATTGATTCCCGGCAGAACATCATCCGGAAGGCACAGGAAGACGGCAGCCAGGTGTGCTGATGGTGATGGAATTACTAAACTTTAGTGTGCCAAATAATGACTGATTGTACAGGAATAATTTAGATACACAGATTTCCTGTAGGTTGATGTCACTTGGCAAACCAAGTGGCATCTGGAGTTTTCTGGAGTCCTCAGTCAGTAAATCTGGGAGGTGCAGCAAGAAGTAAATCATGGAAAACCAAGGGCCAACTGTTGTTCACATTGCATTGTTTGCTCAGTGCTGTCTTTTGTCTGGAAGCTGTTTGAAACCCTCATTTGAGATACGAAACATGGAAGGGAAAGTTCTTGGGAGAAATGGGGTGTGTGAGCAAGAAGGTGTGTCAGCAGGGTGCACAGGCTGTGACTCTCAAATGGAGAGTCATGAGCACACAGCTGTGTCTGGAGCCTCCCAGGCTCTGCTGCAGGTAGGAAGAGAGTTTTTGTAAAACACTGGGGCACTGAGTGAGGAGCTTGAAACTAGTGACCTGTAAGAGATATGTAGCAAGCTTGGGAAAATGTGTTTGACTGGGGAATACAGAAAAAGTAGAGTACGGCAGACGGCAAAAGGTAATACAGGTGGTGGTAGTTTGACCCTGGCTGGATGCCAGGTGCCCACTGAAGACACTCTGTCACTCCCCTCCTCAGCGAGGCAGGGGAGAGAAAATATAACAAAAGGCCTGTGGGTTGAGATAAGGGCAAAGAGAAATCACTCACCAGTTACCATCACAGGCAAAACAGACTCAGCTGGGAGAAATTAATCAAATTTATTACCAATCCAAATCAGAGTAAGATAATGAGACCTAGAATCTTTAAAACACCTTCCCCCACCCCTCCCTCCTTCCTGGGCTTAACTTTATTCCCAGTTCTCTAACTCCTCCCTACCGGTGTCATGGGGAGACAGGAATGGAGGTTATGGTCAGTTCATCACACATTGGTTCTGCCACTGTTTCCTCCTCAGGGAGAGGACTCCTTCCTCTGCTCTAGCATGGGGTCCCTCCCATGGGAGACAGTCTTCCATGAACTTCTCCAACGTGGGTCCTTCCCAAAGGTTGCAGTTCTTCACGAACTGCTCCAGTGTGGGTCCCTTTCCACAGGGTGCCATCTTTCAAGAAGAGGCTGCTCCAGCCTTGGTCCCTCAGAGGGTCACAGCCTCCTTCAGGCATCCATCTGCTCTGGCATGGGGTCCCCCCTGGGCTGCAGGTGGATCTCTGCACTCCCATGGACCTCCATGGGCTGAAGGGGCACAGCAGCCTCACCATGGGCTGCAAGGGAATCTCTGTTCCAATGCCTGGAGCACCTCCTGCCCCTCCTTCCTCACTGCCCTTGGTGTCTGCAGGGCTGTTTCTCTTACATATTTCTCACTCTTGTCTTCTCTGGCCACATTTACTTCTGCCCAATAGCTTTTTTTCCTTCTTAAACCTGTTATCACATTTATCACTACCACCATCCCTGATGGGCTTGGCCTTGGCCAACAGCAGGTCCTGGAGCCAGCTGGCATTGGCTCTGTTGGACATGGGGGAAGCTTCCAGCAGTTTCTCACAGAAGTCACCCCTATAGCCCTCTCCCCCTTGGCAGAACCTTGCCACACAAACCCCATACACGGGTTTAGTGAGGGTAATTGTGAGCAGTGACTACTTATTTACTTTATTCACATTTTAAAATAGATTTTTTTCTTCCTAATTTTTTTAATATGGGAGGAACGGGAAATGAAGATGAACAGCACAGATGTGCTATATTCAGATGAACAACACAGATGTGCTATATTCAGTTTAATTTTAAGAGTGTGGTTTCTGGTCGTGGGTGTGGTGATAGCTGGATCCTGCTGAACGCCCCTCAGCCTTAAATAATCAAGCATCATGGTTTTGCCAGTGTCAGCAAAATAAACAAATGTAAGACTTAAAGGCACACCATTTCATGGAGGTGACAAGCCAAATAAAGTTAGGCAAATCTCCTGGTGAAGTCTAATTTGGGGATGAAATAGTGGAAGCAGCTCACCTCAAAAGCATGTCTTCCAAAAAGATTATGTGGCCCATGTTTAGTGATCTACTGATCCTCTTCAGTTTTTTTTAAAAGTTCATGAAAGATGTTCATTAAGTTCTTTCTAAAGATAATAATAAAGAAAAAAAAAAGGCATGTTGACTCCAGAAGTCTAGACCAGTAAAAGGCAAGAACTTTGAACTAGTAAGGTATTAGCTGGAAGTGCTCTGAAGGCACTGTTGTACACCAGCTGATGTCCTTTCTGTCTTTGGCAGAGCTGCCTTCCCACTCACCCTAACGTCCCCCAAGTGAGGTGGCAGCAATGGTGGAGAAGAATGAGGCAAGAATTTCAAGTGTTGTCTGGCCTCCCTTTGCCTGTGTTTTTGTCCATTCAGCTGCAGCTTTGGGAATTAGTGGTGATGTACTTCTGTTGTAGAGTGTTAGATGTGCTGGGTTTGGGTCTATCCAGGCTGAACTTAGAGTTGTCAAAAAAGCAGAGGAAATACAGAAGCTGACCCTGGACTTTCAACACAGTTTGGACTTAATGATCAAACTTGTGAAGTCTTATGAGCTGCAACCAGCTTACGTGATTGCCATTACAACAAACCATTAGGACTAAGTTTCTATATATTATCAAAGGTGTTGGTGGGACAATGGGACCTAAGTCTCTCCTTACTCTGCTGTACTTTATGGTAGTATTTTGGTCGTCTCCTTTTTCTGAACAGTACATGGTACAGCCGTAGCAAATACAATTATTCACGTTTATTACGATTAAATGTTCTTCTGTGTGTTACTTATCTTTTCTTTGCAGAGCCTCACTGTTGTGACAAGCCCAGTTCCCAATCAGAACCTGGATATGCAGCCCTATGACCTGAGCATTGACATCTACAGCCGTTACATCTACTGGACCTGCGAAGCTACCAACGTGATCAACGTGACACGCGTGGATGGGAGACCCATGGGAGTGGTGCTCAAAGGAGATCAAGACAGGCCCAGAGCCATTGTGGTGAATCCAGAGAAAGGGTATGTATCTGAAATAGTCATGTGGGGAAATCCAGGCTGAAGGGCTTGAGAATCAAGTTGTTTCTTTTGCTGCCGCTTGGTTTCTGTTTGTCCGAATGAAACCAACTTTGACGTTTGTTAAGATGTCCTGGATTTGTAGCAAAAAAGTGGAAAGATCAAATAAACTTTTTTTTCCTCTAATCCTTCCTGTTCCAGGTACATGTATTTCACCAACCTGCAGGAAAGGTCTCCTAAAATTGAGAGAGCAGCATTGGATGGAACTGAACGCGAAGTCCTTTTTTTCAGCGGTTTGAGCAAACCCATAGCCTTGGCTATCGACAGCCAGCTGGGCAAGTTGTTCTGGGCTGATTCAGATCTGCGGAGAATTGAAAGTAGTGACCTGTCAGGTAGAGTAGCACTTTAATTCAGTGATTCATTGGTGTGGTGTGGGTGTGGGGGAATGCAGACAAAGGTGTCATCTTTTTCTTCCTACTATAAACAGTCTATACTATGATTGTAATCACTCCCCAAATTCCCAGCCAAGGAATGTGCATGATTCATGCATCATGCCTTTACAGTTTCATGCCTCTGTCTGTGATTTGCATTATTAATCGCTACACATGCTATTTACTTCAGTTTCTCCCTGCAAGACCTTCGTATGGTTTCCCAAAGTTAGTTCACAAATAAATTGCAGCAGTTTTGGAGAGGGGAGGAAGAGGGTGTTTTTTTTAAGGCATTGGTTTTGGTGCAGTAATTTGTCAGTCAGAGAAAAGCTTCCTGTTGGTGGGAAAATCTGTCCAGCAGAATTAAAGCAACAGGTGTCCAGGTTACCTATGCACCTGTCATTTAGGGTGAAAAGATGTGAGAGGAATTAAGCAGATCTAACGTCTGTTGTCAAAAGACAAAAAACTCCCTCCTCCAGCTATGGAATTCCCTTTGCCTGCTCCCTAAGGTTGGTTATGGTGCTTGTCTGACCTCCTCTATGAGTTGATTCAGCTCACTTAACCACATAAGCAAAATAATAACCTAACAACAATATACAGAAAAAGAGAAATAGAGAATGGTGTTCTGTTGGCTTGGAAAGCTGAATTGGTTCAGGAAAGAGTCCAGCAAGCAACCAGAAGTAGAGTAAAAGAAGAGGGAAAAATCACGTGGTCCGGATTGGGTGAGAAAGACTGAGATGTCTTTTATTTACTAACCTAATCCAGCAAACTGCTGGATCAGCTCAGCTGCCTCACATAGCATCAGCAGTAATTTGTGATATGGGTTAGGCCAGATGTTGCTGCTTTAAGTGAGAGCATGTTCTGAGCACACTCATACCCATGTTAGCTGATGGGGTATATGCCCATATCTCACTCCTGCTAGTGGAGGACAGCAGCTGAAATTCTCCTTCCTCCATGGTAAGCCCATCCTCAATTTGAATAATGTATGTCCTTCTACTTCAGCAGTGTTTTTTACTGTCAGAGGCATAAGTACACGTGTAAGGAAATAAGGACACACTTTGGAATCTGTGAGCAAGTTTGAGAACTTAACAAGAGTTTGTAGTTTGTAGTAATGTCTTTCACTTATGACATGATTCCTTCATTCAAACTATCAGCGTGTAACCCCATTGACACTGCTGTGATTTTCAACCTTTTATTAAGTTGCTAGAATAAGCTTTTGTTTCAAAAAACATTTCAGTTTTTCTAGATGGTTGGAATTAAGGCTCAGAAAAATAGTAGGTTTTTTTCAGTGGTGTGTCACTGGAAGGTTCAGGGTCACTAATGAATTGCAATATCCTGATTGTTTACTATTTTAAAACAGTAAAACATAGCCTGAGTTTGTGAATTATTTTTGAAAAAAAAAAAATTGGGGTGGTGTAGCTCAGTATGTTCTAAGCTGTCCCAGATCCAGACTTTGCATGAGTAGAGTAACAGGTGGCAGAAAATTACACCATGCTTTATTTCTCTCTTCGTTTGTTATCTGCCCAAAATTAAAACACCAGAGAAGGAGGGTCAAAATTCCAGTTCGGTCTGGTTTTAATGATTCTGCTTTTCTTTTTTCTTGAAGATGTGGTTGTTGGATCACCAGTGTTGGATTATAGTAAAAGCTCACCATATTTCGAAGAACACAAACTAAAATCATTCCAAAACCTCTCTTGCTTTTTGGCATTTGCACCACAAATAGATTGCTGTAATCACCATGATAAATTGCTAACTGCTGAGATGCATTCCTGTGCTTAGGAATGCTGATTAATAGGCTCTTTTGACCAGCAGAGTAATTTTTCTGCATGTTAGCTTATTTAAAACATTCACAGTCTCTTGCTCTGTCAACTCTGTAGATGCCAGTACTCATAAAGACAAGGACAGTTAGAATGCCTTTAATGTGATGCAGTCTGTCTTTTCCTCCCTGTCCTTCAGGCATGCAGTTAGGACTTGGTATTCTGCCCAAATGGGATATCCTACTGGAGTTAACCAGAGTCTTCACATGATTTATGAAAAGATGACTGGAATTAGCTCCCTGGCATGGAAACTATTTGGAAATTAGTTCTTCTCTTCCAGAAAATTTACTGTGATTTGGAAATGTCTAATAGCTCTGGAATTAAGTAATTTTTATTTGGAAAAAGAATGAGCTATGGGTGTGTCCTGATTTTTGTATTTATTTGGTTGGGTTTAAGTCTTTTGGTAAAAGGTATTGCTGGAGAGAGGATGGTGATGCCAGGAGACAGAATTCCTCTTAATCATGTCTCCCTTTCATCTGACATTCCCAATAAAGGAAACTAGCACTCTGATGAGTCAGCTTCAGATTTTATTGTTGGTTTATGGAAGAAGGGATTTTAGGGCCTTGTTTTAGTCAGAAATAGTCAGTTACACTTGGTCATGAATATTAAAAAGAAAGATTAAAACATTAAGGAAGTGAAAATTTTAAGCTTCTGAGCTTTGGGTGCATACTGCAAAATGCCATGCTGATTGCCATGGTCAGGGCAGAGCAGGGCATGTGTAGACTCCATTTGGGTAGGTCAGTGTCCTAATTTTTGTATTTCTTACTGTCATCTTTGCCTTTGCCCTATTCCCATCTTTTCTTCTCATAATTCAGGTTTCTGTTTCTCACCTTTTCCCTATTCAATTAGTCATGTTCATGGGTGTTAATAGATGGTTGCAGTTATTTAGATTGACTTACATCACTCAGTCTATTAATTTCTACATCAGGGTATAACCTCCTTCACAATCCATCAACGTCTTTTCTTAATCAGACCATTGCTGATGTTGTTCCAAAGTGGTGGGTGAGACCCCAGTCTAGCTGATTTGAATTTCCATGTTCTTCTTTGGATTCTAACGCTTAGTAAATGTTTGGAAGGTTGCTTAACTTCTGAGCTCTGTGTACATTTAGCAAAAAGGAGGTAAATACATTTTTCACCATTGAATTTGTTTGTTAGTCGTCATCACTGACATACTGTTCATAACATTCTCAACAAGCAAAAAACCTCTTCTTGCTACTAAACAAAGCAGAGGGATAGAATTTACTCAAAGTATAAAATCATGAAATGCATGTGTCTTCTGTCCTGTTACATTATCTTGTTTGGGCATGGTAGAGATGTGGTAGATTTTTTCCCATGGTATTCAGTTATTTTAGTATATTTCTTACAGAACTAAATATAAAAACTTGCTGGAAGTTGTTCCGTGGATGAACATAGGTAAAACTATTGTCTGCTGTAGTAAAAGTGAAAAATAAGCCCAGATAGCTGAAATAACAGGATTTATATGTAAATTTTCAAGTTGTAGCCTAAGTGTAGACTGTGTGATATTGTTTCAGCTGCGGTCAGAATCTGATAAACACACTGAATATTTGAGTGTTAATGACCATGTCATATTGTGTTGAATAAAGGAAGCTTATATTAAACCTCTCTCCTGAGCCCTCAGGTTTTGATTAACATACTTGTTTTCTGTGTGAGTTATAAAGTCTTCACTCTCTTTGGACAGTCTTTAATGATACCTTTAAAACAACTTTTGACTGTCTTCTGC
>NW_020897850.1:173327-228024 GCF_003984885.1 Neopelma chrysocephalum | reverse complement strand
TTAATCTCCTATTTCATGTGAGAAATACTAACTACCTTACCTTCACTTGGATTTCATCTTGTATTAGTTAGCTCAAGCTAATAATCCATCTTCTTATTCCCTGTTGTATGGTAAGACAAAGAAATTAATCTCTCCAAAAAGGGAAAGAAGAATGAAAAGAACTACCAATTTCCATCATATTGAGAAGAGACTGGAAAGGCTCATGAGAGCTGAGCCCCCAATTCCAGGTGCTTCTTAAGTACAGTAGATGTTTTTGAAGCACAAAAACTGTCTTGATGAAAGCAGAAAAAAAATCTGTCTGCAAAATGCATTAGTTGTGCATCAGAGGACCATGGATTGCTTGGGTTTTTGTAGTAGGCTTACCTGGTAGCATAGAAGTAGTGAAAAACAGTGGTGTGAGTAGTGTAGAAAATGTTTCTGATAGTAATTGAGTTTATTCTAGCTGAACTACACCAGTCTTTCCCTTCTGCAGGTGCTAACCGGATTGTTTTGGAAGACTCCAATATCTTGCAGCCTGTGGGACTCACTGTATTTGAAAACTGGCTGTACTGGATTGATAGACAGCAGCAGATGATTGAAAAGATTGATATGACCGGTCGAGAAGGACGTACGAAGGTCCAAGCTCGTATTGCACAACTCAGCGACATCCATGCTGTGAAAGAACTCAACATCCAGGAATACAGTAAGTGCAATCCCTGTTTGCAGGTGCAAACAGTGCCTGGGAGACTCGAGCCAAGGAGTGGCCACAGAGACACCAGCTTCTTTTGCCTTGTTGCTGACCAACATCGGTGCAAATGGGAGGGACCAGAAGTTGGTGTCGGTTGGTTGTCAGGGTGCTCTTAAGATTGTTTCCTTCAGGCAGTTGGCAATGGATTGGAAATCTGTCACAACCCCAGCATAATATTTTGTCGCTGGTGACTATTTTATTAGTAATGTCATACAGGCACCTGGCATTTGAGTGTCTCTAGGCACAGTGGAAACATCCTGTTATTCCCAGGAGAGGATTTTCTGGATCATGCCAGTGAATGCTATTAGGTATTTGCTCTCTTTAGGCAAGCACAGCTCTCGGGGCTTTTACTAGCAGCAAATATTTCAATGGACTGCCTGACTTGAGGACAAAGGGAACAGTTTTTGATGGTGGTAATTCACATTGAAAGGGAATGACAGACAGCAATGTTGCATTGGACGAAGGAAGTGTGTATTAAATAACAATTTGTATTGAACATGGCTGCACTTTTAAAAGTTTTCTGTTTACCAGGCCTTTCCCCACACACATAACTCTTGAAATGATGGGAGGTAGATGGTTAAAGCAGTGGAGTTGCTGTCATCCTGGAGGAAATATGCCTGGTTAGTAGGCTGTGGTGCATGCCTGGGAGAAATATTTAGAAAAATGTCTGGGGATGCTTAATTAAAACATCAGTGCAGACTACTACTAGTTTTGTGTGCTATTAATCTCAATAAATCTGTCAGGAGTTCCAAGATAAGTGTGTTGTCCTTATTAAACATTAAAATGAAGAGACATATTTATCTAGAGCATGTTAATTTGAATTTTGGAGACAGCACGGAAGCTTCAGAATTCATAAATTAGAAAAGTTTACTTTTTTAATGGCCTTTGATAGAGAAAATGAAGTATGGAATCCAAGACATCTTTTTGTATTACTAATACTACTGTTTGCTGCAGAGAACTAATTCTACCTCACACAAGAAGCAAAATGTACCGTTTTAGAAGATGCCACAGCACAATTCTTACAGTGGTTTCAGATCATGGGCAGTTACCAATATGAGTTATAATTACTGATGTAAAGGGAAAAATACACATAACAAAATACAACTCTTTCAGAGATTTTTTAAGTGATGCTCTCCCCAGGGGGAAGGAAGTAATGAAGGGAGACCAATGGGCCCAGAGAAATCACTGAAAGGTTGTAAAAGAAGTGGAGATTTCTTGTCAGTCCCTGTCTTTCTTATTTTTAAAATCATAGGACAACATCCTTGTTCTCAAGATAATGGTGGCTGCTCGCACATTTGCATTGTGAAGGGCGATGGCACCACACGCTGTTCCTGCCCAGTCCACCTTGTTCTGCTGCAGGATGAGCTGTCCTGTGGAGGTGAGTCTTTCCCATGCTCTGTGTCCCTGAGCTGTCGCCTTTGGGGCTGTGGGGTGTCTCCATCTTCAGGGCTGGATTCTGAGCAAAAAGAACATGACAGTGCACCAGGTGCCGTTACACAGTTTTACACTTTACCTCTTTCCCACCCCATTCAGCTAAATCTGCAAGTACTGAGAAGGAGTAAGGGAAGAAGAAAAAAAATCACTGTTGAATAAGGATTTCTGTTCACCCTTTCTACTTAATACCACTGAATTATTTCAACTTCATTTTTTAATTGTATGATTTTTTTATCACTTCTTTCTGTCACTCCATATGTTCTCCTTTTTCATATGGGGGTAGATTCTCACATTTTGGCATATTGCACTGTCTGTGCCATTTTATTCTTCTCTGTTGTCCTCTTCAAGCTCACCCTGCTTGTGTCTTTCTGAACTTGAGTGCCAGAAGGGCAAGTTGCCTCCTCCATGGTGATACTGTCACTATAAGCCACACCCTGGTGTCTCCAGGGGTGGGGTTGAAATGGAGGAGAGGAGAGGCACTTTGGTGTTTGGATCTCTTTTTGCCACTGTACTGAATGGATTTATTATGCAATCATCTCGCCATCGAGGCAGCGTGTGGTCTCACAATGGAATAAGAGCTAACATAATCCAGATATTTTCTCAGAGCAAGTTTAATACCAGGCCAAAAAGCAGAGGGAGGAAACGGGGATTAAAAAAAGGGGAAAAAAAATCCCACACTTACTTACTGCATGAAATTAACAGTTAATGTAGTAAATGTTAAATAACAGCTAACAGATGTGTTGAGGTAGCGGAACTTGACTAGATGGAGCAGTTTTTTGTTTTAAAACAATTTTGGCTGAACAGAACTGGCAAGGGCACATAACTAGACATTGAGTCACAGTGCATCCATGTACAGCACATTACATCCTTTTAACATTTTCTATGCAAGGGCTGTCAAACATTTAAAAGGAGAGTGAGCCATCAGCTGTGTATACAGTGGTGTTGCAGGAAAGGGGGAGTAGAAAAGCATGATGACTTCAAATGAAGAGTTGAAGGCCTACTAAGAGACGGGTGTAGGAGTCTTAAATGGGAAAGGAAGAAAATAATCATGTTTTATGGGGCTATTTCTCTGTTCCTCTTGTTCTTTGTCTCTCAAGCCCTCATTGATGTGAGCCTTCATCAGTCACACGGGGCTCAAGGTCTACACAAATGACTGTGGAGGCAGTGGGTGTGGAAGTTACCTTGTGACATGGCATGTTTATCAGCTGCTTTGATAAGTGAAAGCAGCTGAGCTCTTCACCTGGATGAGCTGTTTGTTCACCTGGATTTTTAATTTTTTGTTTGTTTGCTTGATTTTTTTAAGAACCACCAACATGCTCCCCTCAGCAGTTCACCTGTTTCACAGGTGAGATTGACTGCATCCCAGTGGCCTGGCGCTGTGATGGGTTCACTGAATGTGAGGACCACAGTGATGAAAAGAACTGCCCTGTGTGCTCAGATACCCAGTTCCAGTGTGAAAGTGGACAGTGCATAGACAGTGCCCTGAGGTGCAATGGAGAAGCAAATTGCCAGGACAACTCGGATGAGAAGAACTGTGAAGGTACAGAGGATATTTTGAAGTGTGGTGAGAACAGAGCTGTCATAGGGACAGCTGTGATAAATACCAGTGTTATTACTGAGTAGGATTTGGAAGAGATCTGAGGTTCTGCTAGTTTTTAAGCTGGTCTGTTCAATGGAAATTATTTCATAACTCCATACTTTTGTTTCTCTACCTGTGAAGTGGAAATTAAAGCTGATCTCCGTCACAGTGGTCTAAACACTGTAAAAAGTACTATTAAAAATGGGATGATTTTAAGCTCTAAAAACCTGGTGTCTGGGAGTGAACTACCAAGTGGAGCAATTCCTTGTCACTGCTTTTTGTGTACCTTGTACTAAGTAAAGGTTGTGGGATTGTTTATTTTACAGTACCCGAACAAAACGAGTTTTTCTGAGTAAGCAGTAGTGAGAGACAGATGAGATTTCTGGAGACCTTCTTCCTGTAGAGCACAGCAAAAGAGAGTATTTAAGCCATCATTACAGAGGGAAGCACTGTTGCCAGTACAATGAGAATTAGCTTCTTTTAATTTTGAAAAGGACGGGTTTTGCTGATGGAAAAGATGTGCTTCAGCTCAAACAAAAACATAGAGACTGATGCAGAAATGGCTGTGTGATGAAAGGTGATTTTTGGCCAGTTGAGATGCTAACATCTGAAAATGCATTTTGCACGTTACCTTCCCAGTTGTCACTCAGTAACTGGAGATGTCAGACTGGGGGCTGTTTATTACCTTCAAAGTGGCCCATTCAGAGTATTCACATTGATTACAAATAAGAAAAGCCTTTAGTTTAAGTTATTAATTCAACTGAAGATGGAAAGTATTTCTGGATTTATGAGAAACAGGAGGCAGGAATATGTGTAAACAGCAGTGACCAGCACCTTGCCTGCAGCACCTTTTTTCCCAAAGTGGTAGTTTATTTTTTGAGTGTACTGACAAAGCTTCAGTTTTATATTCTGTCTTTCATATCAGTTTAAAAACATAATGATGAGTAAAATATATTGTCTCATGGTCGAGGAGCTTTCTGGTTTACAGGAAGAGCACAAGGACAATGAGAAACCACATTTATCTTTCTTAAACAATTTTATCATCATGGTTTGGCAGATTTATTTTTAATAACTTAATTCTTCTCTCTTATATTACAGTAAATGCTTAGATTTGGTGATTCTTATAGTAAATAACCATGTCCTGGGATAAGTGCCTATCTTCTCAATGGCCTTCTGCTTCTGAGTTATTTTAGATGAGGTAATTTTATCTTGTAGTGTTCTTACTGTAAGTAGGCAGTAAGGACCAGGTAACCCAGTGTGCACTATCCTCAACAGAACACTGAATCACTTTTGCATGGTTCACATGAGGGACTTTTAGTGTCATTGGCTACTTTCAGAAATTAGGATTGCAGCACTCTAGGCTCTCCCAAGATACTCCTGACTGCACACTTTGGTGTCTTTGTTTGTTAATAATTTTGAAGAGGAGAAGCCTTTGATACTGACGCTTGGTGTGTGGGTGGTTCTCTTTGCAGTGCTCTGTTTAACCGATCAGTTCCGCTGTGCCAGTGGACAGTGCATTGGGAAGAGCAAGAAATGCGATCACAACCTGGACTGCAGCGACAGCTCAGATGAGCAAGGATGCTGTAAGTGTATTACCTGAGACTAGAAACTTGCTTGCAGCATCAAAAATGTGTTTCTCACCTTCCCTACGAGTTAGATTTTATTCTGTCAACCAGGCTGAATTAATTGTTCCCAGAATTAATGTTCCTTTTCATAACTGCTGTCATGCAATTAATGCACAACGTGGTGGAATAGAAATAACAAAAATAATTTGTATTCTGAACAAGTAGTTTCTGAGGCAGAGAAGGCTAGTTATTTTTCCACTTACCTTTTTAAACTTTTAAAAGAAATAAAAGGTTTGTTTTACTATAATGTGTTAGTATGCTGAGTTGGTGCAGTGTTAAAAAAAATCTATCACCCTGAGGCTTTCATATATAGCTGCTCTGCTTCATGGTTTTCTCATCCAGAGAGTTAATAGCAGGTGCTTTTAGGATTAGAGGAGCACTCTGTTTATAGAGTAAACCTTCTAAAATTTCCTTTTTATCTTGAAAAGATATAATTCTGTGCTTGATATATGATTTGTAATGTGATATCCACTAACTTGAAATCTCCAGGGCGCTACAAGGATACCACTGCCTTTAAAATTCCAAATTAAAAGTTCATTTTCACTGTTGGTGCTTTAAAAGAAATTTTAAATAGGGACATCTCTTCTTGTGTTAGAGATCCATATATCATGGTTGAAACACACGTAATATGAAAATGCAAAGCCAGAGTTGGACCCTTGATCTTGAGAAGGAATGATAGGAGATGTTCTGTCACACTACCAAGTTACCAGTGACATCACAGACTTGTGTAGTTACCTTTACTATAGTTTATATGTTTTCCAGTTTTGTAATAGAGGATGGAAAATTGGCCTTTCCACAATAAAATTGCAGCTGTCACCATCCCTCTTTCAGTATGATCAGAAGTCTGTTTACTTCTCTCTGTAGACTGTGACAAGCTGGTTAAAGTGTGGGTTTGGTGTTCAGGGAGAAGAAAATGTGTTGAGGAAAAAACTTTCAGTAACGTGTAAGATGTAAAACACTGACTAGAACAGGAAAATACTTTAGTCTGCTTTTCCTGTCAAATTCATGAAGCACAGGCAGGGAGTTGTCAGAGATGTCATTGCTTAGAATTGGTATTGTAGGGAAAACCACTCATTTTGACTGTTGAGTAATTGTTTTGGATACAGTTTCCTCATAAAATGACACCTCTCAAGCTGACGCTCAGCTATATCTGAGGGTGGGTCAGATGTGTTCTAGGTTAGGTAGTTTAATAAATAGTATCAAGCCCAAAATTCATCACTACTGAACGATAGAGGTGATGCACTGTAAGTGAATGTTACACTGGTGAGAAAAGGGAATGTCAGTCTGTTACACTGAGGGATAACCTGGGTGCTTATGTGACATGAACAGGTGTGACATGATAAGTTCTCACTGTCTTAATGACAAGAAAAAGCATAACTGGAGTCCCCAGCACAGTGCCATCTGTGCTGGGGCCTGTTTGTTCCTCCCATATATTAATTTGAAAGTGGTTGTCTGCCTACAGAAGCGGAGGTCTTTATTTTTCCTGTGTGGAAAGATATAAGGAAAACTGATGTAGTCTGATTTTCCTTTTCCCTTTTAGACACGACAGAGGAACCTGCGCCACAGCCCAACAACACGATCGGCTCCATCATTGGTGTGATCCTTACAGTGTTCGTGGTCGGAGCGATGTACTTCATCTGCCAGAGGGTGCTGTGCCCACGCATGAAGGGAGATGGAGAAACAATGACCAATGATTATGTGGTGCATGGACCAGCCTCTGTACCTCTGGGTTATGTGCCTCACCCAAGCTCTTTGTCAGGGTCTCTTCCTGGTAAGTAAACGATGTGATCCTTGTCCTGTTCTTTGGTACCACACAGCTGTGCATATTCGTGCAGGAAATGTCTGTTCCAGATGCATAATTCTTGGAAGCTGTTGGAAACCAGGGCTCTCAAGGCTTGTTGCCTTTATAATAATGAGCTGCTATTTTACCTATGCTATTCACAAGCATTTAGGTACTTAGCAGAACCACAAGCTCAAATAGGTGCACATACTGTGGGAATTTTCTTCTGCTGCTACTAAAGAATCCTCTTTATGGACTATTGTAGCATCAGCAAAGTGTCATGACAGTACAGGGTAAAGTTACACAGAGTTATGTTTGTGGGACTTTAAACATTATGTAATTATTCTTGATAGGTTTGTAGACTGAGTTTTTATGCTTGTGAAACTTCTTGCAAAGTCTATAATGACCAGCAATAATTGTAGTCTCAGCTTACTTCATTTGATGATGAAGTTGCTAACACCAGTCCAAGCACACTTTACTGCTGTTTAAGAAGTAAGACTTCACCACAATGTTGCACTTCTGCATTGCTTCTGCATATATTAATTAAATATGTCCTGTAACTTGTGACTTTGGATCCAGCAGATTCCTGTCAGAACAGAAGCTCCGTGAGGCTGTTACAGGGTTAAAACAATGCATCAAATTACTTTGTGTAATAACCTGCATAAAGACTCTTTGAGCAGAATTTTCCCCATTATTTTGAGCACTGTTTTCCACTTGGACTCTGTGCCAGTGTGCTTCAGTCACTAACAAAGCTCACGTAATGATGTCGAAATGAAAGAACAAGAAACCCTCTCTTCTCTTGCACAATTTCAGTTTCTCAGTTAAGGTGGTCAGTAAGTTTCATGGTTTATTCTGAGGCACAGAAATAGTGCCTGAATGCCTGTTCTCTCAAGTCTTTTCAAGCCATTCAAGTGCAAGAAATGTGTTTCTCTTCATACAGCTGTAGTATAGCCCAGTGCCAAGTCCTGCAGTTGAGTAGTTGATGCACAAAACCAACACATTTATTCCATGTCAGTCTTCATTTCTGTTGTCCACCAAGGAGCACTGAAATTGTTTTTAATACCCAGCTGATTAATTTTGATTCTACAATTTGTGCTTATACAGCTGTTATCCTCTGGATTATTTTTTTAAGCTTCCTTTTCTCAATTGAATTATTGACCTACATCTTTGTTCTTCAGGTATGTCTCGAGGTAAATCTGTCATCAGCTCCCTCAGCATTATGGGAGGGAGCAGTGGACCACCCTATGACAGGGCCCATGTTACTGGAGCCTCTTCCAGTAGTTCTTCAAGTACCAAAGGCACTTACTTTCCTCCAGTAAGTTATTCTATTATTTGTAGACCTTTAATAACTTTCAGAGAAGTAACAGTGTCTTCTGAGTCTAATTGATTGACAGATTAATGTTTTGGTTTAGGTTTCTAGCCTAATAAACTTGTTTCAATATCAAGTACATGTGATTTTGAATGGGAAGGAAGATGAGATTGTCTTTTTCCAAAACAGTCTAGAAATTTTCTCTTAATTTAAAAAAGTTGTGAGATAGCTCAGTGCCAGAAGAAAATTTTAGATTGAATGTCAGGGGAGATGAAAAAAATCCCTGTAAATATTAAGCAGCTCTGGCAGAGAGATCTCCTTTCATTATACCTGCCACATGGCTCTGAAAGTAAAGCTATGATTGATTTTGTGTAGACTTTCAAGGAATTAAAATGAAGTTTTATGTCATGTGTCTTACAAGTGACAGATAAATAAGTAAACAAATGTTTTGCAGCTCCATAACATCCCTCTAGTCACAAATAGGTAGTATGCTGCTCCCTGTCCCTTCACTTCTAGCATCTGTGGTGGTTGTTTTAGATATTTTTATTAAGTTCACTGAGCCACTGTCAGTGTTTAAGAGTTTAGTGTTTAAGAGTTACATGCTTGGTCAGTGAAGGTTGAAATCTTCAACTGTCTGCTTTCAGTTCTGAGAATCAACCGATCGTGCTTTAAATCAGCTTTAAATTAATCCAAGTGCTGTGTTCAGTAAGAACATGCCTGTATAAGGAAAGAATCCTTGCTGCAAGTATTATAAGCAGAGTATTACTTGGGAACTACAGCTAGCAGAAGTAGATATCTGCCAGTTTGCCTGGGGCGGTGGTATTCCCTAGTGACAATCTAGTACTGAGCAGCGAGCTTCAACTTTACTTTTCAGCACTGCATATACATCAAAATAGCCACAGCAGTCAGCATTTTTTGAGAAGAGCTCAGTAGTAGCTAATAGGAATGGCAACAAATGGCATTTTGAGTGTCTGTTAAAGAACTGGGGAATAAACAAACGAAAAATCGCGTTTGTTGGGAGGGCTGTGCATGCAGTTCTTTATTTAAGGTTCCTATAATACAGCACTAAAAACAAAAATTATAAACTGGTGTTTTCTTGAGTTTGCTTTGTATCTTTTTAACTGTGGCTTTTTTTCCTTTTTCACTCCTTAGATTTTGAACCCACCACCATCACCAGCTACTGAACGTTCACACTATACCATGGAATTTGGTTATTCTTCAAACAGCCCATCCACTCATAGATCCTACAGGTAATTACTGTTACAATAGCTTCTGTCAGGATCAAAGAGTTAGTGTAGAAAATGCAGAATAAAGACAGCCTCTGCTCCATAAGAATTGCAATCAAAGGCCCTAATTCTGCAAGCACTAAACTAGTGCTTAGATGGGTTCACGTGTACCAGGTCACTGATGGGTGTGTACAAGTGCAGCACTGTTTGAGGTAAATCATACACTAAGTGGTTTTGGTGATACATCTCTTGGGTATATTGCTTTAGGGGGAATGACAGCACTCATCACAAAACCAGCTAAATGCCAAAAGAAACCAGCACCATAATAACTTTGAGCCAAAAATACTTACCCTGGAGTGAACCCAGCCCTTTTTTAGGCTTCTGTCAAAAATAACTGGTTACATAATTATCAGAAATTATAAGCAAACACCCTGTGGAGAAAAAGTTCACAATATAAAGGAGGTCAGAAGTAACATTTAATATTATGGTCTAGATAAACCACAGAATTTCTAGTTTGACATATTAAGGGTTAATGTCTGGAAAAGGTTGCCAACCTTTTGCTGATTTTCTCTGACTAGTATTTATGGGCATATATACTTTGTCTCTGTTTACTTAAATGTGTCTTTCTTACCTTTCCTTTAAGAATGCTGGAGCTATTTATCATTTTATAGCAAGTTAGAGGAACAAAAATAGAGGAACAGACCTGTACTACCCAAGGGTGTAAATGTTCCCCTCCCAAATCACCAGCAGATCTGGTCAATGAGAAGAGAGTGTTGTGTTTGTCTGTTGAAAGATATGCCTCCCTAACACAGTGCCTTTGGGGTTTTTTGGATAATGAGGTCTCTGGGGCTAAACAGACATCCCTTCTCCATTAGCAGAAAATATGGCCTCTGTTGTGCAGAAGGTCAGACCAGATGTTTATAATGATCCCTTGCAGCCATATAAAAAATCTTCTAAAATTATAAGTAATTTTCTAATGAAAGAAACCTAAATTCTGGTACCAGCATGAGCCTTGCTGATCAGTGGTTAGCTGATGTGCCTTTTAGTACGATAAAATGGTATTAGGGGTGTAGCATAGGGTTCAATGTTTTCCAAATGCTCCCCCGCCCAAAACTAAACATTGATCTTGCTGCTTCTGATCTGACTTCTTTCCTAATATTCTGACTTGACTATGGAGGAGCTGCATCCCCAACTGACTGTGATACTGGGAGTTGTAGCTACCATGCACTTCCCTTTCTAATTTGTTTCCTTGGAACTATATTGGGCTCATTTTAAAAGATGTTTTGTGGTAGCAGCCTTTGAGAATTTCATCCCAGTTACTGCTCTAAGGAGTGATTCTCCTGACTGCTATGAATGTGCCAGGTAATTTTCAGTTTCCTTGTCTGGGCTTAGAAGTTAGTATCCAGCAATTGCATAATACAAACAGAATATCTTCTCCATGTAATTGCAACGCAGCTATTACACACACGCACATGCACACTCGTGCCCTTCCTGCCCCACTGTCTTAGGAGCAATTTTTTTCTACCTCAGTTAAGTCCTTAGGGAATGTGTTGTCTGTAGATAATTAATAATTAGCATCACTTTCACTGGTTGCTGTAATTTGACTGACACTGCAACGTGTGTGGTCGAAGGTGGGCCCTTCTGCAGGGGAGTCAGTGAGAGCGAGAGGAGTGTGATGCTGTGTATGGCTGCAGAGGGGTTGCCCTGCTTTCTGTTTCCACCTTGGCTTATCCCCCCTGTTACGACCCACCCCAGAAAAAAGGGGGGGGGGTAACCCAGGTTCTTATCAATAATTCCCTTGGGGTGGATTAGAATGAAACGACACTGAATAATCGGTGTTTGAAAACATCTAGGTAGGGTTTATTTTAAATGCATATAGGTAGGGTTCGTTTTAACAATTTTGTTTGAACAGGTATGTTAACATTTTGGCTGTTGTCATCTGTATCATCTATCACAGGGATAACCCCTGGGGGGAAAATGCATAATGGAGAGAAAGGAAAGACAGGATAAGGGTAAGGGAGAGTAAGGGAAAGAAAAGCTGAGAGTGGAAAGATGTATATAGTCACCGCCCACGGGGTCCAGCAATGAAACTTGGTAGTTGCAGCTTCCATGTCTGTCAGTTGAAGTGGTGGCCTTGATCTGTTGGGGGTGAAGGAGGGAAGCCCCCACACTCAAAGAAGTTATGAGTTACTATATCCATGGTCAGTGTCACAGGCCACGTCATGGGCCTCCATCATCTCCTGGGGCTGTGCTGAGTTCCCGTGAGGGGCCTGGCCAAAGGGTTTTTTCCACCTTTCAAGACTGGCAGAGGGGAGGGGATGGGCTTTGATAGGCCATCAGGTATAATGCAGAAGTCCTGCAGAAGCCTGCAAAAGTCCCTTGGCAATCCTAGAATGCATAAATCATCAACCGTTTCAGTCTCTGATGCTTTTGAGAAAGCTCGCAGGATCACCCTTGAGGAGAAAAGGCAACGCAGAAAGAATCGAGCTTTGCAGAATATACCACCTAAGGAGTCTTTCTGCTGGGCCTTTTGCAACCGGACTTTGCCTTTCTCGTATTGGCCTTTTTAGCCACCAACGCGCTTGCAACTGATGCCTTAAGCCCCTAATGTTTTTTTTTATTTTTCTAATTTTGTAAGCCTTACAAGTTTTATAGGTAATAGAAGTAGATTTTAGAAACAAACCCCTTTCTCCCTCCTCCCCGTAGTACCCCTTAGTTTATACATTCCTTAATCCTCTCACCCCATTCCATACTCCCCATATCAACCCTATTCCCATATCCAGTAGAAGATGTTTTGTCTCTTGTCAAGGCAAACCTGTCTTGTTTGGAGAACACTTGTATCTTGGCCTAAACCGCAGGACAGAGTCAAGGAACTGGGTGACTCTGCTCTCTGTACCCCGAAGATGATGAAGGATGATGAAGAGAGGGTCCCAAAAAGACCCCAGACCCAATTCCGGGAGGTGGGCCAGGGGGTGGACCAGAGCAAAAGCCACGGGGAGGACACACTTGGGATTGGCCAGATATTGTTATAAATGTAACATCTCGGGCACAGCCCGGCGCGCGTCGTGTAACATCTCTTGCCTTGGCACAATTAAACCCTTTCTTATCTCACCCCAACTAACGGCTCCTAGATTTTTTTCTAAGCACCAGCTGAGCAGGCATCACAGCAATCGTGGGTAGAGCCCTTCCCAAATCTTCGTTCGCCAAGCCCGGCCATGATGATCAGTCTCTGACACCCCCCAGCTCGTTCACGGGTGCATCGCCCAAACGCACGGTCTTTCTGCACGCTGACCCTTTTGGTTTTTTCCCACTGCAGCTACAGGCCTTACAGCTACCGGCATTTTGCACCTCCCACCACGCCCTGCAGCACGGACGTGTGCGACAGCGACTACGCCCCCAGCCGCAGGGTCACGGCAGCCGCGGGCAAGGGCTACACCAGTGACTTGAACTACGACTCCGAGCCCGTCCCTCCGCCGCCCACCCCGCGCAGCCAGTACCTGTCGGCGGAGGAGAACTACGAGAGCTGCCCGCCCTCCCCGTACACCGAGCGCAGCTACTCCCACCACCTCTACCCACCGCCACCGTCCCCCTGCACGGACTCCTCATGAGGGGGAGCCCCCCCCGCCCCATCATCCGCCTCCGCCGTGAAAGTGTAAATACAAAAATTATCCTACTGGGGAGGGGGGGGAGGGAGCTCTCGGCAAAAAGGATGAGAGGTAGGACGGTGTACAGTTAAAACTAGGCGGGGTGGAGAAATACTGAAGATATTTGTACAGAAGAATTAAAAAAAAAAAAAAGGATATTTATATATTTTCTTAAACGGCGACTGCTGCTTGTGCTATAAGAAGAAAAAAATTTTGTGTAAGAGAACCCAGACGTTTGTACAAAAAGTTTTTATTTTTGCAAATGGAACACAAAAACATGCCTTAATCCAGTGAAGTGACTGAGCACGTAAGGAAATGGAAGGACTGGGATATGTTACTTGTCCAGAGGTGATATGTGGGGTTTGTCAATACCAAAAATGTTTAAGATAATTAATAATAAAGAAGTCCATCTCAGAGCAGCATACCATAGATACTTGGAAGTAGCCAAATATCCTCTATGTTAACTACAGAGGGCCAACAATTAAAGATAAACTTGAAAATGCAGTCAGGACAGATACTAACCTTGCACAAAGGGCTTTGTTTTCTACAGGAATACAGCAATTGTAGCAGCGAATCCAGAAAAATCACACACTTTTTAAAATGAATACACCTCTGATTTTCCTTAATGCAATTAACCAACTAGATAATTTAGCATTTAGAGCTCTCTCCTTGCTTCTGGAATTTTCAATTATTTTTTGGGGGTGTATTTCAGAATTCGTTTTTTTAATCCCGATTAGGTTTTCTTATCTCTGCTGCATCCTTTCTTCCTGCCTGTGTCACTTTAAATCATGATATTCTTATTTAAAGTACTGCTAGAACTGGGCTGCTGTAAATTCTCTTTTTTCTCCTAATTAGCCTTGTCATGCAGTGATTATCATGCTATACATTACATTCTTCATTTTGCCAGCATGGTAGGATTCTGTTTTGTACCAGGTCAGTATGATTTTCACATAATTGACAAGGGTAATATGCATATACCTGAGTGATTTTTAGTCCCTTAAAAAGGAAAACCTTATTTTGACCTAGTGCCCACAAAATGTCAAATATTTTTATACCACATATAATACAGACAGCATATTTATAAACTATAAATTTAACCATGGATTGTTAGTTTTACTGTAAATGAATAATATATCCTTGCAGTACTTTCAGTGTATATTGATATCACAGTATACAAATCATATATGAATAAATATATATATTATTTTTTCCTACTAAGGAAGCATTTAACTTTCAGTGGACCAACTGTCCATAAAAAAAATAGATGTTTTGATCATTGGAAGGGGTTCCCCTGCTGTATTAACTGCTCATGTTCTCTTTGTGTTAGGTAAAGCCAGTTTCTCTCAGTATGATTTTGACATACCTCCTCTTTCGTGTGGTGTGAGTTTAATACTTTAGTATTAACCGCTGTGAATGTCAAATTTCAAGATGTTCTTAACAAAACCATTTTATATTCACATCTCTATTTTTGTATATTATCATATTTAGCCCCTTCTCCCGTCAGCCTCACCGTGGTGATTTTGACAGGGAGATTATTTAATCGAGTGAAAACATTATTTGTATCAGTTAAGGGGCAACCTAGGATGTTAATTAACTTCTCTTGGACTCCAGTGCTCTGCTTTGGCTGTATGGGAGCTCACAGTGCACCTGATTTTAGCTGGCATTATGCATTTGCACCTTCTGTTGACATCAAATCCACCGAAGGTGCTCGATGCCTTTAAGGACTGGCCCTCTGAGTCTCCTCTCTCAAAAGAAGGTCCTGAGGAGCTTCTGCCTCCTCACCTTTGGGCATGCTGTGGGGATTTCAACTTTCCAGAGGTGCCATTTGGGTTTTGTTGTTCTCTGTTGCTTGTTTCCCAGCCAGTTTCAACTAAAAGAGAAATAATCTGAAAATATGGCGTGGGCTTTAATTCATGCTGTTGACAAAATCAGTGCTAAGTTATTCTTGCTAGCTGCCACTCAGCTGGAGTACTGGATCCTCATTTGGTTTCTGCTCCAAGGAAAACTGTGTCATTGGGATTCCATCTGTAAATAGAGGGTCTTTCCTAGTAGTCCAAGATACCTGAAGAAACTTTAAAAAGCCTTGGTGATCTCCAAGCTGTTGATCTCTGAATCTGGCATACTAAGGGTTTTGTTGCCCAGCTTCATTCTAGGTATCTAGGAATCGTGGTAGCTGTTCTTCTGGCTCTTCCTTGCTGGTGAAGAAGCTTGCTTGTGTTCTCCAGCAGGATGGATGTTGAGGACAGTGCTGTGAGCTTAAAGGGAACTCAAACCCATATATATGAAGGGGGGAGGGCAACTGTGTCAGGGCAGGGGGGTTGAGGCTGGCACGCCAATGAGAATTAGAATTTCTCTGTTGTTTACACTTTTCCATGTGCAGCATTCCGTGGGGTTCATATGTGGGAACTTGCACTAATGAACTCAGAAGAATATTGTGTTGTTGTATCTCAGTCCAAGTGCTTGTACTGCAATGGCAATGATCTCTTCTTGCAAAATACTTTTTTCAGTGTGCCAATTTCTGTTTGAAAAACTCCAGGATGGTTGAGCTTAAGGAGTGGTATTCTCTTTTCTGGTGCAGTTGGACTGCCTTGCTGAAGCTTCCTCTTGGAAGGAACTTATTGCAGGTAAATTTGTAAGTGTGTTAATTATAGCAAGGTTCTTCAGAAGAATGACATTTTCTGCATATGGATCATGCTGCCTGCCTTCTGTGCTAGTTTATGTCCACACACAACCCAACTGAAGTCAGCAGGGTGGACATGTAATTCAGTGTAGGATTTGATTGTCTTTGATACATACATTTCAGTTTGTGCATCAGATATTTTGAGTGATCTGCCTCTGCAAGGTTCTTGTGAAAAAGGGGAAAATGGACAGGCTTTGTTTTTCCACTGAAAATGACCAGCACAGAGAACTCATCTGAGTGGGAAGCTGTCATCTGCTTTTGCAAGTACATGTATTTTCTCAGTAAATCTAGAGGAAAATTTTGAAAGAGTTGATGACCTGTGAAGCTCCTCTTGGGCAGATCTCCAAATCAGAAAAGCATTGATGCAACTAGGACACACACCTGCCACAGTGCCAGTGGACAGACCCTAGACTGGTTGAACATTAAGACTGAACATTTTCTCTCTGTTCCTCTTTACCACTGAGCCAGTCATGATTCATATTCTGTCCTTCCCTAGTGAGGATCATGTTTTCTCCTGCTTCTCAAATTGACTGAGGTGCAGGGACTGTAGATAATACAGACATGTCCATTAAGGAGATTGCTAAAGTGGGTTTGTGTTATTAGCATAGAAGGGGTCTCACTCACTGATGTCAATGGAAATTCCTCCTTGTCCTTTAAGCTAAGCACAAATGTCCTTATCTTAGAGCATCAGGTACAGTAAGGCATTGACACAGGTACTCACTGTGCACTTTTTCCTCCCTGTAGACACCTGGGGAGTGTTCATAGCTGGCTCTCTGGTGATGGAGATAACTGGTGTGCCCAATCTGGAAAGGAACAGTCCTTTGTAGTTAAAAAAAACCAGAACAAAAACCAGCATAATTTGGTGAAAAATAACCTTTGCATGTTCAACAGGAGCTTAGCATGTTTAAATGGCAACATTAAGGAGACCTAAACTTGCCTTTTAAAGTTATACCTGGTATGTCATGATGAAAAACATTTCATACCTTCCTAAGGAGCACTTGCTCCTCATTTCTCCTGCTCTGCTTTTGGATACCAAGGTATTTGTTTGAAAATAACTTAGATGTGATAAATGGAACACGCACAAAGCATTTGCATTTGAAATAAAGAATGGCTTCCATGAGTATAAGTTCATGTAACCTGTGCACATACATTAAGTGAAATAGTTACAGTAATGACAAATATGTAAACGAGCCAGTTGATATCAAAGGATTCATTTTGCTGTGAGTTGAAACTTTACAACTATATTGTAAATTCCAGATTACTGCCATAACATTTCCCTCTCAGTGTTCATGTACAAGTGTATGTATGCAGGTGCACGTGTCCTTGATAATCTGAATTTACCCAAAGCTAATAATTTTCTTTTGTGCCCACACATGGGCAGATTCAGCCTCCCTGCCTTTCAGAGTGCTAGTGCTGAATGCTGTTTGGTTGTGTCTCCCCTACACTGGACTTCTTTTGGCCAGGTTGTATGACAGACACAGAACACCTGCTAACTTTAAACCTGAACACTAAATGCTCTGTCAGACCAGACAGGAGAGGAAGCACATTTTTTTATACTGTTCCCCCACTTTTGGAGTCCATTTTGCAGATGAGTGAAGGTACATTAAAAACAATCTGCAATTATGAAGAAAATTGCACCCCAACTGCTTGACACAGCAGGTGCTTCACTCAACAGCAAGTGAACATACATGTGGAAAAATCCCTGTTATTCCTATTTATTACACTAATGGGCTTTGATGGTGTTCTGGTCTCCAGTTCTGCATTGCTTCTCTAGTTATTATAGCCCATTCTCTAGAAATGGCTTGATTGGCAAGTCTTAAACACAGATTAACTTGTTTTGCTTTAAGGTAGTTAAACCTACACTAAGATGAAGAAAAGGCCACTGTCTTGAATATTGAGTTATTTCCAATTCCTTATTGCTTGGCAAATCTCATATTAATTGATTACCACCATTCTGAGGGGAACTGCTTGAGCTACAGAACTCCCTGGTCACACATGCTGTTGAATTGGATGACTTATTCAAAATATCTCCTAATAAGTAATCAATCATTTTTTTTTCTGACCTTTTTGCATGTTTGTCACACAATATTGTTACTGACAGAATCTGCTTTTGAACATGTACTGTGCATGTAGCAGTTAATTTTTTAGGTCTACAACAAAAAAATAACTGGTTGAGTGCAAAAATAATGTGAGCATTTTTATCCAGAAATTGCTTTCTTAGCAATGAGACTTTTTTAGTTGCATTTTGGTGCTGTTATTGCTTGGAAACTACCCTTTAACTTAATTGGCAGGTGACAGATACACCTTGAAAATAAGTTAGGAATGAACTAATAGCTTGAAAATGGCTGCAAAACAGTCAATTTCTTTCTAAAAGAAGTCAAAATACACCAGTCACTCAAAATTTTTTGTTTTCCATCTTTAAAAAGAGCAGCAATGATGCCAGCGTAGCATTTATAGGGGCTGGGTGATTCACTTCAAAACCGTGCAGGGCAGGGTAAGTAAACTGTCCATACTTTATTCAGGACAGAGATTGTCTTAGTAGTGGGCAGGGTGATTGTTATGGTGAAACTCTTAGCGAGCAGTCTTCTTCCCCTCTTTTAAATGAACAAGGAGCAGCTTTGAAGTCCTGATTAAAATGGCTGTAGCCTTAAGCCATGCAGTTAAAAGTCAGCAAGGGAAAATGAAAGTGTTTTTTGTTTGTTTTTTTTTGTGAAGAGGATACCACCAGGCTTAAGCTGAACTAGCCTTGTTTGCAAGTGAAGGATCTGGTGCTGCTTTTAGATTTTAAATCTTTGTTTTGTTTTTGGTTTGCTTTGTTTGTTCTGTTGTGTAAGCTTTAATCACTGTTTGTCATTGTCTTAAAGCCAGCTGGTGTCTCTTGTTCATCAGCTTTGGTACGGTGGTGCTTTGCAAGGATGTATTTATATTATAATGGCCAACATTTGGTCAGCCCTATTCACTCACTCACTTTTTTTTTTTTTTTTTTTTGTAAAATAAAGTGCTTTACTTATACGGTGTATATAAACCTTGTACAAAAATCCTTTCCAATTATTACTATAAACTGAGTTGTAACAAATGAAATGTTGATTTTTATAATAAAACTGAGTGAAAAAGAAGAAAAGGTACTCTTCATTTTATTTCAGCATCTGGAAGACAGGTAATTAAAGGTACAAGTCCACGTGTCTCTTTGTTCTCCAGGAAAGTCAGAATGTGCTTAGTTTTCTGATGCTGTAGGAAGGCTCTCCATTTGCAGTGCACCAAGTCCTGTGTTTTCTGCACACTGTCTGTGCTAGGAATGAAAGAATCATTACAGGGCCTGACTCCTGTGGGGCCAGATAAGATCAATTAAGAAGGGACCGGAGGAAATTATTTGAGAGAGGCTTCTCCTGCCATCCCACCTACACCCTCAGTACTTTAGCAGGGAGAGGAAAACAGGATACATAAACCCCCCTGTTTTTTCCCCCCTCCCTCCCTTGGTACAGGATGAGAGTGGGGAAGAAGGGGCATCTTGAAGTAGCTGAGAGCATTCCCTTGCACTCAGACACACAGGGAAAAAATTATGGGAATAAAGAAGTGAAAGCCATTGGCTGCAGAGTTGACCAGGTCCAGCACTGAAAAAGGCCTTCAGAGGCTGTGCCCAGTGTGAGCTGATTGCTAATGTTGTGACTTTGGAGTTATGCTTGGCTTTCCCCTCCCTCTGTTTGATCTCTAAGGGGGGGGGGGAAAAGCATCCCTGAAACAAAAGAGGTCAGGCTGGAGAAACCCCAGTGCTGTGAGTTCCCCCACCTTGCCTGGCAAAGGGACCATCAGACAGGGAAGTGGGCAAAGGCAGCGCTTCACGGCTGAGGGAATAACGTGATGATAACACAGTGAGACAAACTGTTTTCTGCTCAGGACTTCCTTGATTTGGCTCACAAGAAGGCAGCCAAGCCACTTCTGTCTCAAAGAGAAGAGCAGTAGTATGGAAACCAGCGCTGTAGCTTGAAGGGTCAGGAAACATGACTGCATGTTGAGGCCTTTCTGGTGGGAGCAAACCCTCCCGTGCACTGACCCGACTGCATCTCCAGCAGCAAGGGACTCTTGTGACAGCAGGAGTTACCCATTGCCAGGATTTGGGGCCAGCCAGAGGGGAGCGTGCAAGCTGGAAGGGGAGATGGCATCAGGAATTATCTGAGGCACCCCAGCGTGGCACAAGCCCTTCCTCCTCCCACGTGCTCGTGGTGAGCATCACAAAATTCTCCTGTGTGTACGGCCTCCTTCCTGCCTTGGACCTTCCCTGCCTCTCAGGGCAGGGAGTGCCTAATGAAAACCAGACCTTGGCCTCTGAGGGCTTTTAATGTGGTTTTGTGGCTCATTCCTCAATGGAGGTCGCCACTGTTCTTGCTGGGAAATCCCATTTGTGGACATGATGCTGACATGCTGATTTGACTTCTGGTGGGGAATGAGCAGCAGGTGAGTCCTACTGGTAAAGATTCAGATTTTAGGCCAACATGCCCTGTGCTGAAAAGCCAAGGAAGAAACGATCAGAAAATGACCCCTACATGGACAGGAGGAGAGTTTGTAAATGAATTTGTGATTAAAATGGCTCATGAGGCAATAGATGCTTTAAAAATACAAATCCATTGGTGTATTTTTCCTAACTTTGGGAGTTTGGGGCATGTTCTGTCTGCTATAGACAGTCATTCTTCCCTCAGTGCCACTCTCTTCTTTCCATTCTGCAAATGTTTTGAGAAACCCAGTGGCTGCAGCATTGCTGTGCAGATGGCTTGATGTAGGCTGTTGTTCTGAAGCACAGCTGTTAGAGATTCATTATTTCATTGAAGAAAACCACTTCCAGATGCTTCTAATAAGAAGTTGTTCCACCAGCAGGACTCATAATGAAGGCTGAGATGTATTTCTCTCTCCTATCCTTCCAGTGTGATGGCCACACATCCACTCCATGGAGTTGCAACTTGAGTAGTGGAATAGGAAAGACATATATTCCTTCAAATTTTGAAAAAGGCAGGGAAGCAATACTGTCTCCTTTATTGGCACCCCTCTGTCTCCCAGAAAGAGCCAAAAAGTGCTCAGGATTCAAAAGTTAGACAGAAGCATGGCTTTGTCATAAAGCTGGAATCCAAGGGATCATTTGGTGAATGGCACCAGGTAAGGAAGAGTTACAGGTCTGTCAGCACAGGGCACGTGGGAATGGATGGGAAAGGGAGAGATGGGTTTGCTGCTGCTTTAGGATACTTGGCTCCTTCTACCACATGGGTATTTTTTTGTTTAATGTTTGTATCATCCTTCAGCTTCAGATGACTCCAAAATGAGGACCAAAAAGACAGACAAGAGATATAATCATCATGTCCCAGTTTTTTCCTTGAGTTAATTTTATGTTGGTAATAAAACCTATCTCTTTCCATAAGTGTAAAAGACAACGGGCAAAGCACCTGCAGACCTGGGAGGGCTTAGCAATTCAGATCCATCATTTACTGTGGGATTTCTCCAACATTTTTTTCCAATGTACCTGGTGTTTTTCTTGTCATTGTGCACTATTAACTGCTGTTTCTGTAAGCAGGTACTTGGTGGATTTGGTCTCCTGGTTCCAGCGTGCCACTGGCAGCCAACTGTAAGTCACAAAAAGGATTATTTCAGAGAGAAGAAGTTGCAGTGGGTTTTTTGTTTTGTTTTTGGCAAGATGGTCTTCTCTGTTGCATAGCTGTGTGAGACCACTTAATGTTTGAAATGATCCCTGGCCAGTCCTGTTCCTTGTTATTTTGTGACATGGAAGAGTTGGTGGGGGAAAAAAGCACTGCAAGCAAAGATTGTATTAAATATGAAGATCCCTCCCCTATGTCTGAAGGTACTTAGCTAATTGTAAATCTGAACATCCTTAGAAGGAATTGAAGTTCACATGTGGCATCAAGAGTGAGAATCTGCTCCTCTCCCTCTGTTACTGCTGCATTGAAACTGTGGTATTAGTTTTATAGTTAATGATTTCTACATTGGCTCCTTCCAGATAGAATAGGTTCAGTGATCTGATGTATCTTTTAGGGTTTTTGTGGGGGTTTAATATATTTTATATATTATATATATTTTCATATACCTAGAAGAGCTCAATACCTTATTTGTGATTACAGATGCCCCCACTGCTTTAATTGCAATTTTTTCAGGAAAAACCACAGATACTGGATTTTTGGGTTTATGTAGATATTTATTCCAGAATGTGCACAAAGACATTGACACCCCATCCTTCTTGGGAACAGCTACAGCAAAATATTCAGCTCTGTAATAGCTGTGAGAGCACCAATCTTCACCTGTCCTTGGGCTGCCAGAAAGAGGGACCCTGAGGCCAGAAGGTAATTAGTCAACTTACTATAGAGCTGAGATGCTTGATAATGTCCCTACTGAATCCTCATGAATAAACTGCACAGTCACATGCATAATATTAACACCAAATTTGTTCCCATAGTTGTTTTCGGCTCGCTTTGCTTGAGTCATTACCTGTAGATAAAACAACATGATACCTTCCAACCCTTTCTTTTGAAAAACCCTAGCAGTGGTGGAATGAGCAAGCCATTTAGTGCTGGGAATTGGAACATTTTGCAGGTTTCCTTGTTCCTTGTATGAGACCCTCCTGTGGCCTGTCCCAGCAGAAGGTGTGGCAGTCTCAACCTGCCTCCTTGCTTTTCACAATGCTGAGGGTACAAAACAGTGCACAGGATGGGGTGCTGAGGGGAAAGGAAAGTTAGCCCAGGCCCCCACACTTAGAGCAAAATACACTCAATGAATCTTAAAACCTTTTTCAAAAGCAGAAAGTAAAAAGAAGACTTGGCCTTCAAAGTGACTGTGAGTCACTCGCCTTCAAAGCATTTCCATGGATTTCTTGAAGTTTCTTTCCAGTGTGTATTCCAAGCATTTTTGTGGGGAGGATAAATTCTCCCTGTCTCACATTTAGTTTTGGTCCATCAAACTGGCACTCATTTTGGTTTCTCTTCTGGCACTAAAGGCCAATTTGCATCCTTTAATTGAATGCAGACACTGCATCTAACATGACAGGCACTGCTCCTTCAAGAATGGGTAGACAAAATATTGTCTTTCCTGACTCCTATTTGCCTTAATTAAAAGCAGAGGGCTGACCTCAGCCCTGAACTCTGCCCTTGCTAATAACTTTTACACATCGCTTCATGCTAAGGCTTAACAGAGCCCATGCAAGTTCCTGCCTTGCTGGGGGTGTAGTTTCATACAGTTTTAAGGGCAAGTTTCACTTAACTGATGGGAGGTTCCTCCTTGTGCAGGTAGGGCTGGCCTGGCCCCACCTGCTCTTCACCTGTGGGGAGGAAGCGGGTGCAGGGGTTGGTACCACCAGGCAAAGTGGAGCAGATCTGAGCCAAGTGAGTGTTTCCATGGGTTTATGCCATTCTGTGGTTGCAGCACCTCCTGGCATGATTTCCTCTGGCTTGTGTGCTCTGCCTTCCAGATGGACAAAAACCCCTTTTCAAGGAGGACCTAGGATCTAATAGATACTGTGAGGTCGATTAGATATCCAGCCTTGGTTTCAGGCTTGGAGTCAGGTGTTTAAACTTTTAATGTTTGGGGTTTTTTTAACTTGTGTCCTCTCCTGCCTAAATTTAGGATTTCCCTGTGTGTGCTCAGATCCCCATCACTTCAACCTGCACAGGACCTCTTGTGGTCAGCAACCCTCAGGTTACTTTGTGAACTGGGAGGGTACAGCAATAGCTACCCTGGACTGGCCACAGTTAAAGTATAACAAATCATGTCCCACTCACCTGAGTACCCCAAAGTGGGATACAGATGGATGCCTTTATACAGATGGATGCAAATCAGGAGGCAGCAGTGGCTGAAGGGGTGCTCTCTGCAGAACAGATAAAAGAGATGGGATGGGGTACGGGGAGGTGGTGGTGAATACTCCCTGCTCCTGCAGAAAGCACTGAGCTTTCCTTGTGTGAGCACTGGCTTGGGTAAAAACACACAGAAATCACCTGTCCATACAGTGTGTTTTTGCAGCGTGTATTTGTTGTCATCATATCTACAGAGAAGAATTTTGCTTAGTCTCCAGGTCCTGGAAAGAGAGGCACTGGAGAGCTCGGCTTTCCATTACAAGCCTTTGCTCTCACGCTTCTGGAGCAAAAGCAACCAAGTGACCTGCATGTATCTGAAAGAATAAAACTGAGAAAGCAAACATGACACCCAACCCCCCAAAAAACCCCAGAACACCACCTGACAGAGGGGTTAATCTGCCAGGGTGTTCCTGGGAGAGCTTGAAGTGCTCACTCAGGGCTTTTTGATGCTGGCATTGGCAAGGCAAAGCACAAGACATGGCTGCTACTAACAACCTTCTGTGGCTTTGCCAGAGCTGGTTGGTCACAAGGTCACCTTCACCTTTTTTCTGCTGCTTGGTGTGATGATAATGCCTGAAGCAATTCATGAATCCCCTGCCCCACAGAAAATCTTTGTAACCCAGGTGCTCACAGGAAGGCACCTTTCCCAAGACACAAAGTCATACAAGTTTGATGAAAGAAAAAAAACCCAAGCCAGCTGAAGCCAGGCACACTTTAAATGCAGAGCATGCATGTACTTTCCCTGTATCCCAGCAGAGTTCATACCCCTACTTCTGACTGGTCCTAGAGCCTTGACCAACCAAAAAATTTTAATTTCACTACAGGCACCTACATGGAATATTTAGGCACCACAGGCATAACCAGACTTCCTTCAGGCCTTGCTTATAAAAAATAGTCCCATACTTGCCTGCATTTCTGCCACCAGACACAAGCAAAGACCTCAGTTTGAGCAATTATGAGCTCCTTGATGCCTATTTAGCAAACAGGACCAATCTAGCTGGTTCTTCCCTGGATATATCATTTCAGGTTGTGGGGAGCAGGGAGGGTAATACTGGTGAAATTATCCAAGTGGTAGGCCCATCAACAAAGCTAGGAACAGCTAGCTGGCACGCAAGAAAATCTGGATTCAGATCTCTAGAGAAAATAACATAAGCATAACCCAAAGTTTCTATTGCAGTGCTGTATGTAATTAATATTTAAAGCAGAACCACTGCAGCGGCAGACAGAAAGTTCCACTTTGGGCTTTTAACTTCTAAAAACTAAATTCCCATCTTCCTCCAGTATCTAGTGATGAACTTGGTTAGTTTCTGTTCTAGCACACTGGCTTCACCTAAGAGAAAAGAGCCACCCTTCACTCACACTGCAGTGCCCCAGCCATGAACTTTTAACCCTGAGCTGGTTACAGGCTGTGAGCCTGTACAGCAGACAAGTCATAGGCAGTAAATCCACTTTCAGACAACGGTGTCTGAATGCAGGGGAGTGGAGCTGTTCCCCTCAGTGCCTTGCTGTAATTCACTTTCTGTCCTCCTGCTGCTTCTCTGTCTACTCCAATGTGTGTGTTGGCAGTAGCAGCACACCTGCAGGAGGGAAAAGCAGCTTAAAAAGGGGAAGACCATGTGATGCTGGGAGAAGAACCAAGATTGTCTTCTAGGTTGCCAAGGTATGCCTTCTTCTCATCAGGCTATTTTGGAGAAATAGTGGATTTACCAGCATTTCCTGAGAGATGAAGCAAAGGTAGGTAACAGACAAGTAAAGTGGTCGGGTTTGGCTGAAGACCCTTTTCTACTATTTCTGCCTCCTGCTCACTCACTGGAGCAAGGAACACTGCGGGTTTAATCTGGGACAGAGCTCCTTGTGTGCACATGGACAGTGGGATCTTCTTCTCTGATGCTTTAGCTGCTCCAGGGAAGGGCAGCTGGGACAGGTCCCACTCACTCCTTGGAGCTCTGGCTCTCAGAGGGTGACACTAGGCTGGGTCCTGGGAGCCAGTCCGGGCTGCCCCAGTGGGTTGGCTCCCTTTAACACAATCCAGAAGTCAGCTGCAGGACACATCAAGCACGCTTTAAAAATAGTAAGTCTCAGCATCACCTGCACAGGGCTAAACTCTGTTGTTGCAACCCTAACACACAGTGAAATCAGCACATTTTAAACTTAAACCTGCTGATACAACAAATAGCGTGATGCTGATCTAGGTGGATATACAACAAGAAAAATACCAAGTGACACTTCTTGTTCCAACAGTAAACCTCTCAGCCTTTTACAAGAAACACCCCAAATTGGCACCAGAGGGTTCCACAACAAAATACAAAGATGCCTTGTGAGAGACTGATGTAAAATGATGGCAGGGCCAGTCACTCTCCATAACAACATCCCTTCCAGCTTTCGTATGCACCCAAAATGCACCAATTTGTCAGCTGCTGGTTTAATCCTAACAGAATAAAAAAGGCAACAAGAGGAAGACTGGCTGGGGAGATACAGAGGGGTTTCTGACTGGGAGGAGATACCTTCTCAGGAACAAAAGCACTTGAGGCTTCACCTTTGTCCAAAGCTGTTTCATGGATAAGGCCTTTCCTGCAAAGAGAGGAATTTTGCTAGTAGAAACAGAAATATAAGCAGAGCCAACTTTTGATTTTCCAGGGAATAGTGGCTTGGAGTTCACATAAACATAGTAGGCTTATAGGAGGCTTTTTGTTCCTGTTCACTGAAGCTTCCTATTTCCCTCCTGCTTTCCTAGGGCCAGCTGACCTGAGAGCAATAATAGCAGATGGAAAGCTTGCATATTAAGGGTTATTAATGATTCATCAAGCCCTGGACTGCAAAAACTTCAATTTCCATTTCCTTTTCAAACATACCCCATATCTTCATGCAGAATATATTTTCTCCAGTAGTAAGTGGCGTGGGGGAGGAGGAGGGAAGTGGTATTTGGGGCCCAATAAAGGGAAGGGCAGCCTTATGGAAACAGGAACAAAAGACCTAAACAACCACAGCTTTAAAAGTGAAATTTTATATTTTATAGTATCAGTCAGAAAGAGAGAGGACTGAGCAAAACCAAACATCAGCTCTGCTCCATTTTATCTATTCTGTTCCTATAGAAATGATTGCCTTGTTGTTCTGTGTTATATCCCGACAAAACTGGCAAAAATTCGCCATTTTCTACTCAGCACTTGTGTTGATCTTATAACCAGAGCTATATTTACAACCCTGCACAACTTTTGAAATATACTGGCAAAATCAGACTTTTGATTTGATTTGATTTGATTTGATTTAATTGAGGCAGCGTCACTACCCATGGTGCAATGACCTCCTCTGACATACCCAATCTACTACTTCCCTGAGTTTGCAATTTTCCACTTCAGAATATATCCTGGAGAACAGCCATTCTGGCCATCATGTTAAGCTTAAAATCAAATCAAAACACCTGGATTCTTTTAAATCCCTGGTGGTATTTAGGAAATAGTGTAGCAGTCCATGTTTGCAAATTATCAGCCCTGGCTGCATACAGGAAAAGCCACAGCCAGCCTTCTTCTTTGGCTGGAGCTCTGGGTTCCTAAAATCTCTGGGTGGAGGGACCTGACTTTCTCCATTATGGAGCAATATTAGGAACAAAGATGTTTCTAAACATGTTACAGCCAGCCTGGGAAGATGTGGGTATAAAGGAAGGTGTACTGGGACCAGGATTCCTTCTTTCACTTTGGCAGTAGCTTTTTCAAACAAACAGAACTGGAAACCGTCCCAGAGGAGGCAAGATGGATGTAAAGGGGAAACTCTCATAGTGACAATGCAACGTATTTTTTAATTATGCTTTAATTATTTTGGCTTCATTGTTTTTCTCTATTTTCCTCCCACTGCTTTGTCTCCCAAGGAAAATTTATTTCAATATCCTTTCCTGAAAGAGGGTAGAAGAGAAAACATTCTGAATAATGTCAGTATAATTCCCCACTTTACAGGATGTTCACATTTGGTTTCTCTTTTGCTTCTCAGTCCCTTCATGATGTTTCTCACATTAGGTTCTCTCTTGCTTGTATAATGGATTTTAATTTCCTGGGAAACCCTTATATTATCTTCCTAGGTTTCTTACCTTTCTTGTTGCCATATAACTTACCTAAATCCTCCAGCCCTATTCTAACTGTCTCATTTACTAACCAGCTAACCCAGCCAAACACTTGGTATTGACTCATGCAGTTCTCCAATGGAGATAAGCTGCTTTAAGTGGGTTTTTTCCATTTCTCACCTTGGGCGAATTTGGGTCAGTCATAAAGTAGTTTCAGTTTTGTTTCTACTTACTTTCATTTGCATAGTGTGTAAAAAGAAGACTTAAAACCATTGCTTCCACTGACTTTCAGAGTGCCTGTGAGGATTGGTTTTTATGATAGGTACTGAGCCAAAAGTGGGAAGCGATTGTGAACTCTGTTGAGAGGAAATAGTTGTTTCTAGGAGAAAAAAGTTAATCAGAGGAAAAAACCCTTTTTTTAAGAGATGGAAAGGCTTGGGGTTTGATTTTTTCCGACCTGAAACAACTTAAGCATTTGTCCATTCTGAGCTGAAACTGCTGTCAAGCACATTCAGTATTTAATTAGTTCTTGTCTCGCAAGTTTGAAATGGCAGAGGATAACGTGACCAGATCATTCAAAAAGACCCATCAAAGAAGGCAGATGAATCTTCTCCAGTTCCCAGCCAAGCTTCATAGAAGAGTCATGTAACACCTGAGCACAGCAGGGAGGTTTCAGCTTTTGGCAGTGCAGGGGGCTCGCAAGTGCCTGCATGAGCTGGGCACGGCGGGGACCGAGCCCAGGTGTGTCAGCGGCTCCTCCGCGCATCATCTGCTGACAAACACCGGCACGTCTTTGGATACAAAGGGCTCCTGCCACGCGTACCACGGGCTTTCTGACTGCTCAGCTCCAGCTCCCCGCAGGGACGGGATGCTCGGCGCAGCGGCAAATGGCCAAGAGCTGAGGCGGCCGCCTTGGCCAGCACCGCCCCCGGGAAGGTGAAGGTGGGGCACTGCGGAACCCCCCGCGTTTCCCGACGGGGAAAAGGCGTCCCGCAGCGACACCTGGTGGGGGAAACGCCTGCACGGCTTGGGAGAGCTGCCCTTGCATCAATAAACGGCGGCGTTCGGCACCCCCCGCACCCGGGGTGATGTGCGCGGCTGGTGATGGCTCCGCTGCAGAGCCGTGAGACCGACATAGAGTGAAGGGCTTTGGCTCTTCTGCCTGAGATCCCCAAGTGGATGCTTGTGTGTGTGAAACACAGACTGAGCTCTAGAGAAGACTGAGGCACCAAAAGCCGGCTGAGTGTATAACTGTGCCAGACCAAAAATGAAATGTGGAAAGGGAGATCACATAAAACTGAGCATTAAAGTGTGAGCAGTGCTGCTCCCCTTGCTCGCTTGGTTTAGATGGAAAATAACTTTTAAGTTACCAAATGATGCAGCTTTTCCAAAAGAGTGTTGTCTCTTCTTACTGTGTATTGCAATGGAGTGAATGGTGGGGCACAGTGAGTTAAGGGGTCACAGAGGTACTGCTGTCCTCTTTCAACACTCTGGCTTCCCTCACTCCTCAACAGGGTTCAGCACTGATGCTCTGGGCCAGCTGTGACATGGTGTGACTGGGTGACCCAGGGAGAGGGCCACGGTGGGAGGCTTTGCAGGGAGCCTCCCTGCTCTGCTCGGGAGTTACATCTCAGCTCAGGCCCCCACCCTTCGTTCTGCAGCTGTACCAGACCCGGACCCCACACAGCACACACCTCTGGGAATTGTGTGAGTCTTGGCTGTGCTTGGTTAGGATCAGCAAACCAGCTCTGCTTGCTTTGCACAGGTACTGTGGGGCTGCCCTGTGCCTATGAGGATGCTGCTTTGGACTGCTTGCTCTCACCTTCAGCTTCTGGTTCCCTTTTCCCTATGAAGCAGCCTGCTCTGGCGGTGCCCAGGCTCTCTAGAACTTCAAGCTGTGCCATGAGGCTGCCAGTAGAAAAGTAATTCTGGACTGCATTTCTTTTGGTACAAATCTGTGTCCTTTGAGTTTTCTTATTATTTACAGTCACTTCTAGTCTTTTTCCTGACTGGCAGCTCGGCATAGTTCAGGTGGTATAAGGTAAAGACACTCTTTACAGTCCCCTACTACCCTGCCCTTAAATTAGTGTGATTTAGGATGCTGTAGGTTGTGATCTGCCCTGAGTGCCAAGGGCATGTTGCACAGCCTGGGAGCCAGCATAGCATTGTCTTCTCTACTTCCAGTCTTCTCAATAAGATACTAAGTAGTGTCTCCCTAAGAGTCATTGAGTCAAAATCCCTCTAAGCAGGATTTTCTTAATTCCCTCATTTTCCATAAGAATAAAACCAAACCACAAAATGTGTAAGTTTCTAAATTAATGATGAAATATGAGATGGGCGTAGACTAAAAAAATCATATACAGCTGTCTCTGGAAAGTATTTTCACATTTGAATTGTCATTGGACCGGTAGCCTTCGGCATCAACTGTGCAGAGTAAAGCCCAATATTCAATAAAACCAAAGTTCATCTTAAGGTATTGTATTAGTACAAACCGGCCACTGGTGTACCTCCTTCAGCACAACACCTTGATACAGCTGACCACAGCCTTGAAAACTCTAGGATCCTGTGGTGGAGCAGCTGTGTCCTGTGTTCAACTCCAGGTGTGGGCAAAGCCTTGGGCTGGGGGAAAATACAGCTTGGGAAGGGCCAACACGAACCCTGTAGGCCTGCACGCAAATCAAGGGGCACACAGATCCTTCACCGGATGGCTGAATTGGTTCCCTCCCCAGTTTTGTGGTTTTGGCAAACCAGAACATCACTGTACACATTTGTGGATGTGTGTATTGTACCATACAAGCACTGCCACAAATTGCCCACCCACAGAAGCATCTTTTCCTGATGTTACTGAGCTGTTTCAGGTGCTTGTGTTATCTGTAACTGTACATTCCTTTTGTGCGTGCTTCTGCACTTTGCACTGCTGGGGCCAGCGAGTTGAGGGAGATGATTCTGCTCCTCTGCTTCACTCTGGTGAGACCACACCTGGAGCACTCCATCCAGCTCTGGGGCCTTCAGCACAGGAAAAACACGGTTCTGTTGGAGCAGGTCCAGAGGAGGGCCACAGAGATGGTCAGAGGGCTGGAGCACTTCCTGTGGGAAGACAGGCTGAGAGAGCTGGAGTTGTTCAGCCGGGAGAAGAGAAGGCTCTTAGGAGACCTTATTCTGGCTTTTCAGTACATAGAGAGGACTTGGAAGAAAGATGGAGACGAACCGTTTACCAGAGCCTGCAGTACAGAGCAAGGGAAAGTGGTTTTAAACTGAAAGAGGGTAGCTTTACATTGGACATAAGGAAGAAATTTTTAACAGCAAGGGTGGGGAGACACTGCAAAAGGTTGCCCAGAGAGGCTGAGGGTGCACCACCTCTGGAAGTGTTCAAGAACAGGCTGTATGGGGCTCTGAACAACTCCATCTGGTGGAAGGTGTACCTGTCCACAGCAGGGGGGCCAAGCTACAGGATCTTTAAGGTCTGCTCCGACCCAAACCATTGTATGATTCTTCTGTGGTTCCATTTAAGGCTAATTACTTGAGGCACATTGAAAGAGTTTCAGTAACTTCCTAAGTATTTTCTTCACACATCTAGATAAAAAGATTTGCTTAGATGTGCAGCTGAGGTGGATGTGCAATTTCCACAGCTCAGCCTGCAGAGGCAAACTCTCTGGCTGTCATGTACCTCACCCCTTCATTCGCTGCTGGCATTTGAAGCAGTATGAACACACCCTTCTATAAGAATGTGTAGGTGTTTTTTGCCTTTGTAGAATGGAAAACTTCCATGAGTTTCAAATAGAAAATATATACAATGTTCTTATACACTTGACATACTGCAGCTAATAGTTGTGAAGGCAAAAATGGCTTTGAGTGGGAAGCATGGGACTGGGAACCACAAAGTAAATGAAACCATACCAATCAAGAGGCTCGGAGGTTGACGCAGTTGCAGCTACAGTCTGTGTTGGTTAGTTTTCCTCACAGGTCAAATGGAATAAATTCTTTGATCAGGATTACTCCAAAAGAGCAGTTTTTTAGCAAGATTTTCAGTCAGAGAAAAACACTCTATCAGAATAAAAAGCGCCCCAAAATGGGCTGAACTGACATGCTTTGCACAGCTACAAGCAAGTGGGAAAAGCCTTGGTGGATAACACAAATGGCAGATCTATAAGCCTCAACAATTAAGATATTAGGAATTTATTATTTTGTGCGAAATTAAGATAATACTTCCCAAAGGAATACGTGGAATAAAATCTTTGACTTCCTGAGGAAGAAGCAAGGTTTCTGAATTTTTATGCGATCCTTTTGGGACTTTCTACCTTTTCTTTTAACATCAAGAATAAAAGCTGCTTTTCCCATTTAAGTTAAAACCAACCATCCTTGTGCATAAGGGTCTTTTCCTGTGAGACAGAGACACTGGGCTTTCAATCTCCCTACTTCCCTGGCATTTCTTAGTCCATTATTCATAAGACTTAGCACTTCTGTAGTGCTGTAGATCTCCAAAACTCCCTGCTGCTATGAGGGACTTCATTGTGTAAATTAATTTAAGTGGGTGGATCACTGGGCTTGGCAGAGCCCTGTGGAAAACAGCAGAACCTCCTGGGAATGCAGGTGGGTCTGAGGCCTGAGGTACAGTACCTCCTGTTGTTCTCTACACATTTTTCCAGCTGGAAACTCTAAGATGTAGGTGATGGCAAAGAAGAGTTGATGTTGTTCCAAATGACAATGTTTGGAACTTCTGGTTGCTCAAGAGGGGAAAAGGAAGTCTTTTTGAGAGTTATAACTTGCTTTGCTGTCCTTTAAAAGTAGATCTGAGGCTCTTTGTGAGGGTTATTTAATGACATTATTTAATTAGATGGAGGTACAAAACACTTGGAGTACCTTGTTCCCCGTAAAATTGGCAAGGGGTTTCCCACTTATATTATTTCAGCTTTGCTGAATACCTGAAAAAATCCTTGAAATGGAATGCAAAACTGAAAGAAAACTTTTTCCCCCCAGACCAAATTCTTGCACTTTATCTCTTTGGACTAAAGTACGTTCAGACATATATTTGCAATGAAATTGAAATTGAATTACATTACAACTGCCTTGTCTGGTGTTGCTTTCCTTCATGGGAGTTGTAGTTTAGGTCCCCATTTTGTGCCCTGGTTTTGGTCCCCTGGAGAACAGCCTCTACCCTCTGGCTGGGCTGGTTAGATACAGGGTGCAGGGCACTGCAGTGAAGAAATGCAGTTAGGTAAAATACTTATCTTTGCTTTGACCCAAAATATTTTATTCAAGGAAAATTGTCTTCGGCAATCCCTCCAAAATTGGGAGAAAGCAAGATACTGAAATAAAGAGCTTCCCACAACATAGAAACTCTGTTTTTCATTTGTCCCAATTCCTGTTCTGTGCCCCAAAACTGCTGTGCCTTGCTGCTGGTTTTTTTTTGGTACAAAAATACTTACGTGTCATCTTCAGGGTGAAGGGGGATACATGCTTGGAGATCAAGGTTGTTTGGTTTTGGATTTTGTGGTTTTGTTTTTTTTTTTTTAATTATTCTGGTTGTTTAAATTCATAAGTGTTCAGGGCACAAGTCTCACTTTCAGAAGTAGCTTCCAGTCGGCAGTTCCAATGAACTGCAAACAGAAATTAGGGGCCTAATTAGTTATTAGGATAAGACTTTCTAATTGTCCTAATTAGTAGACTATCAGGTCTAAGTCAATTCTGTGCTGAAGTCTTAAATCTCTTGATAGATATGGTAAGAACTATCTGAATTTCAAAGTAACTGTCAATTTCTTTTAAACAGACATTTGTGTGTCTACAGGTAAGAAGAATATTATATTTTAATTTTTTTTTCCATATCTGGCAGCTCTTAGGATTCCCAGGTGTCACTGTTTCTGGTTGGATTGTATAATTCTGGAGGGGTATTGTTTTGTTTTCTTAAGACATGATCAAAAAAAAAGAGATATGTAATATATTGTATTCACTGAATAGAGATGCTGAAAATGTTGAAGAGATTTTCCGAAAGCTGTCTAAGACTAGCTTTATAATGGATTCTTTAGATTAAAAAAAATAATAAATCCAGGTTTTAAGTAAGCATTGCTTTTATGCATCCAGAATGTGTCAGTAAGAACAACACTATTAATCAAGCCAGGCTACTACCAGTTTTCATACCAGTCATTTTATATTTAAGTTATATTTATCATGTGCTGAATGTCATACACACATGGGAGGCTGCTTGTCCTTTCCTGAAAATCTTAGTCACTTGCAAAGAAAATGCATTTTATTTGCTGAAGGCTGAATAGGCTCTTCAAACATCTGCACGCTGTTAAACAATCCAGAAAACCCCTTCTCCACAGTCACTGAGCCTTTTGTTTCTAAAGATCAACCTCCTCAATCTGGAGCTAGGAAAGGACTTATTTTTGTACTTGTATCACAGAGGAGAAAAAGGAGCAGCTTGTTAGTAGCTCTCATTTGGACTGTAGTCACTGCAGCCTGACTAAGATCTTCTATTGCATTTCTTCATCTCAGGAGAGAGAGGAACACCTCGTTCCCCACATGCAAGCCTCTTGGTTTAAAGAAATAAATACTGAGCTGGAAGTCTAATAAAATGAACTCCCTCCCTTTTTAATTCCCATCAAATACAGAGAGACAAAATGCGAGGAGGTATAGGTGAAAAAAAAAACAGCTTGCTGACAAGGAAATAGCAGCAAAAACAATTCCAACAGAACGGTTCAAATCAACGACAGAGAGAGAAATCACTTCTGGTCCCCCTGCCCTTGCACTCCCTTTTGCATACAGACAAAACCAATGGTCAATATGTGCTTCCCTGCCCCGGGGAGAACAAAGAATGAAAAGTAAAACGAGGGAAAAGAGGGGAGGCAAAGCAAAATGTGGAGAGCCGGTTCATTCCAATCGGGCGTTGTTCTGCTGGAGCGCTGGCTCGGCGATGGCAAGGACCGGCTCTCGCCCTGCCCGCAGCACAGCGGCGCTGGGATGCAGCGTTATCCCGGGCTCTCCGGGGCTCTCCCGGCGGCAGCAGATCCAGGCTTGGTTGGGAGTAGTGGGGTCCAGCGGGCCCAGGAGTGCTGGGAGCAGCGGCCGAGACCCCAGCAAAAAGACGGTGCTGCGTGGGCTTTCTATAGGCACCAGCCTCCTGTGGTCCACGGAAGAGAAAAAGTTCTGTTCCCCCTTTAGCTTTTCCTTATTTCTTCCCTTCCCTTTCCAGCTCAGGATGGAAGGGGGAGCGGGGCGGGGAGACGGACGGGGGTGGGTTCGTTCTTAAAGACACAGTCCTCTGAAACAACGCTGGAAAAAAGGGAATAAAATACAGAAACCCTCCCATAACTATGACACAAGCGCAGTCCCAGGTGCTGCTTTCCTGCTCTGTCAATAGACATTTCTATGCCAGCAGGACTGACAGCGATGGCTTTCTAATGACAGCATTTCACCTAGTGCCCTCTATGTTCTGATTTCAGCCCATTTGTGACAGAAGGAAGAATTGTATGGAGAACCTGGAGTGGTGGAGGAAGGAAGCAAGAACCCAAATTGTTGCCTGTTGATTCTTGATGTTTCATGGACCTCTGTTTTTACGGCCAGAATTGACCAATTGTACGATATACTCAGACTTTCTCTTCAGGGAAAGGAAGATAAAGGTTTACCTGCATGTGGTTGAACCTTTGACAGTAATAGCCTTTCACTGACTGACTGTATTTAAATGCTTCCGGGGATTTCTTCACTTCAGGTATTTCCCTTGGTTAAATAGGAGGTGAGGCTCAAATCATGTTGGATTTCTATTTAGAAGTTTTAAGACTTTAAGTTAGTCAATTACTATATTGCAGAATACTTTGCATTTTAAATTATATTTATTACAGGATGATTTCTGTTTGTTTTGAATTTTACCACTTCATTCATCTTACGGTTAAAAAAACACACACACAAAATCTTACTCAGTAGCTGTTGCTGCACTTGGTTTGAGCATTGCAAACAGTCCGTATTCCTTCATGAGAGCAAATGTGGATGCCCAGCAATTGCTTAAATGTAACATTAACCATTTGGCTGCTGATCTGATGTTTGAAAGCAGAGGAAATCTGCAAATTTCCAAAGTAGAATCAACCTGTGCTGAATGAATTATCATATTGGTGTCATGAAGCACTGATGCCTGAGGAAATTCAATCACTTCTCTTTTCTTTCATATGTGTCTTGGAAAGCCAGCAAAGAGCAGCACAGAGACAAAGAAATAATCACTTCTCCAGAAAATGGTAAGATATGCTAGTCCTGCAAGTATATATATATATATGTATGCTGTACTGTGAGTGTCTTCAAAACTGATTTCATTCATAGACAGAGCCCAGGACAGCAACACAATATTCCTTTCTCTTCATAAATCTTGTTTTATAAGCTCTATTGCCCTTGTTTTTCATAGCAACTGGCAGCAGGGCATAGTAAAGGCCAGCCTTGTGCAGGTGGCAGGGTGATAGATCAATGTCTTCTGCAAAAGCACTGCCTTTGGAAGTTCAGTTGCACCCAAGGCCTGTGCAGTTGCTCTGTCAGACCTGCAGCAACTCCCTGAATTATTTACATGGGAGTGGCAAGTGTCCTCATCATCCCCAGATCTTAAGTGTTTATTTATGTGCCACTATGGGCAGAAATTCATACTATCTTTGCTGAAGTCTCATATACAGTCTAGACCTCAGCTTAGGAAAGCCCATAACTGGGTACCAATGGGTCCAAAGACATACCAAGCTTTAGGCACCATGGCTTTAAAATCACGATTTAGAAAAATTAAATTCTTGGCTGAATAATAATGTGGACGGTACTTCATTGTTGCAAACACAGCTTAACAGGTAAGGCTCAATGCGTATTCCTGAGGAAGAGATGATCTGAAACAGAAGGTAATAATGGAGTCACCACTTCAAGTCTTAATGCTTTAGGATGGGAGGTAAGGCTGTTGCCGCTGTGGAAAAGTAGGAAAAGCTGAAAGGTAGACATAATTATCCTGGAATTTAGTCACATTAAAAAGGTGCGCATTTTAAGATTTAAACCATCAGGATCTTTGTCTGCACCATTGGCACCCGAGTGACAGACACCTTCGCGTCCTTGCTCCTGACAGGAGCTCGGCAGGGCAGGAACTGGGCATTGCAAACAGTCCTTATTCCTTCATGAGAGTGAATCTGGATGCCCATCTCCGACCGGGCACCGCAGCTCCCTGTGCCGGGCTCCCACCGGAGCGGTGGGGAACACCCTTCCTTTGGGGCTTTCCTCTGCGGAGTGTGGGTGTTACCCGCCCAGGTAGCTTCGTCTGACAGCGCTATGTTTCTTAACATGTCATGCTATTGGGAAAAATCTTAGAAAGACCTACATCACTAAATTTAAAGCGCTTTAATCCACCATTTACCAAGGTGACACGGCTGTTTTGACGGCTGACTGACCATCAGGAGAATTCGGTAAAAGCCGTGACTTTTAGGCTTAATTTTTATTGTTTATTTTTTTTTTTAAGTTGCGTTTTAAAATATTGTTTTAATTTTTTATTTTTTTTTAAATTTTGATCGACTCGGGAGAGGGCCCCTGGCGAGGCCTCTCCTTCCCCCCGCAGACGCCAGGTGGCGACATGGGGGCGGGAACCGCTGTGGCGGCGTGGGAGCCTCCGCCGGGACACCGCTGGAACACCACAGGGACACCGCCGGGACACTGCCGGAACACCGGCAGGACACCCCTGGAACACCGCCGGGACACCCCTGGGACACCGCCAGGGCACCCCTGGGACACCGACGGGGGTTTTTCCCCCCGAGAGTGCTGCGGCTTCACACCGGGCTGTGGCTCGGAGGAGCTGGAGGCGCTCGCCAGGGACGCTCGAGGCTGCGGTGTTGTTTTGGGGAGCAGGCGGGATCTGGGGGTGTCGGTCACTTTTGTGAGTTTGGCCAGTGCTTTTCGGTACCACACGGGCCCATCTGCCTCGAGCCTCACAGGTCCTGCACACCCCTCCCCGACATCTCTCCCAGCACACGCTCCCACCCTCCATCTCGAGGCCTGTGAAAACCGTGGCATTTTCCCTCTCAAACTGGGCCACATCAGTGCGAAACCAGTGGAAGGAAAACGTGTGGTGGGTCTGATTTAGGAAGACAGACTTCACTCTTGGGAGAGGGGAGAGAAAGGGAAGAATAGGTGTTTTAATTTTCCTGCATTAGAAAGGAAACCTCAACCTTGTTTCGTGTGTGTGTGTGTGTCTACCCGCAGGCAGCTTTTCTAGCCCCCCGCACTCCTGCCCTCCCACACCATGGTTGTGGCTGCCGTTTCCTGCCGTCTGTCCGTCTGTTCAGGCCTTGGGCTTTGCTGTTTTCTTACCAATTGGTAGTTTAAAGCCTCGCTCCACAGATTTCCTAGGATCAAATTCCGCTTCCCTCACACCTCCCAGGGTGCAGTTTCTGCTAAGCTGGAGCAGTTGATCAGTCACCAAAACATTAGGGACCTTCCTTGTAGGATGGTGGGGCAGAGAAGCCATGACACAGAGCAGGCCCGGAGGGATTTGCACAGTTCCTTCACAAACCACAGCTGTGCGTGGCCTTCCCTCATCTTTGTCAGAGCCTTGTGGAATGCTGCCACAGGGATGTGAAGTGTCCTACGTCAGTCCATTTCAAAACAGTGTGCTCTAGAGTGTTTATGTGATGCAGTTTCCTCTGCCACACAGAACCTGATGGGTGTTTGCCTGGAGCTGGATGTCCCGCAGCATGAGGTGAACAGTGAGCGATGGTTTTTCTCATACACCCTATGCTCTGGTGTCACTGTCAGTCCAGCTGCTGTCACTTCCACCAAGAGGAGCAGCCCCCTACTTGTTGGCAATGTCCTTTGTGTGATTGCACAGTGACCTGATCCAGCTGAGAGCCAGGAAAAACAAATAAAAAGTGCAGGGGGGCAGGGGGAAGTTAGTTTTCAATGGGATCAGTTCCTTGCTCCAAACACTTGCACAAGCGAAACAGAAGACTTGGCCTGGGCACAAGAAGAAACAGCGTGGGCACAGAGGGAACACAGTGTCCACATCAGCTAAAACTGATACTGGTATCATGTATGTCGAAAAATACCCTGAGGGCTCTTGATATGAAAGTTGTTGAGACATAATGTTCCACACCTAGGCACTTCTGAATTTACCTGGTAAGCAAGAAGTAGAGGAGCTGGTAGTGGTGGTATCATCACACCTTCACAAAGATTTTTTTTTTCTTGAAATGTACCACCTTTTACAGGGAGGGAGGGAGGAAGGAAGGAAGGAAGGAAGGAAGGAAGGAAGGAAGGAGAAACATCACAAACCAAAATTCTCGGGTTTTAAAATATGGCCATTATGTTCCTGGGTTGTTTTTCTAGTGCTGCACCATTAATGGAGAAGTCTTTTCCACTTCCCTTTCCCCTCTCCTCTTCCTGTGGCAAAATACAGATGGACCTTAAACGGGGGGGAGGGAGGGAAGGTGCCCTATTGATTCTTATGAAGATATTGCTTTTGTTTTTTTCTTTGTTACTAGATTATAGGATTGAAAACAGATGTTTCTTTTCTTTAAAACATGCTGTATAGCTTGTCTAAACCTAAGGAAAACAGCATTTCTCCAGACAATGCTAAGTTCCATCCAAGGCTGGAGTCATCTTTGTCATGAGGCAGTTGCACTGTAGTAGATACTTGGATGAAATGTGCATCCAGACTCCTGCAGTTCAGGAACATCGCAGTTCAGAATTTAGTTGGTTTCTGTTTCCATTAAAAGCTTATAATTTCCAAGATTCTCTAAAATTATTAAATGAACAAGTACAAAGGGGAGATGGGGGAGGTGTTCATCTGCCTGCCTGTGTTTCCTTCATGCAAAATAAATGCATGCTCACTTGTTTCAGAAAAATTGTTTTTGCTAGAGATCTATCTACCAGACAGTGGTTCACATGTAGGGAACACCTTTTGCAGGAGATTGAGAGCTTTTTCTAATGAGTGAAAACTCTTTAGAGTTTTTAAAGAGTGAAAGCAGACAATAGACTTTGCTTTTTAATCTAGGTAGAGTTTGCTGCTGAGATTTCGCCACAATTATTTGTTAGTTGGGATCCCCTGTTTTCAGGGAAAGAGTTCTTGTTGGGCACATGGGAGTAGCAGAGTGGACACTGGTTTTGTGAACAGGAGTGCTGAGGACACATGGCTATTGGCAGATTGGAAACACTGAGTCTTGCTTGGCCAGAGCATCAGTGCACCAGTAGGAAAAATTCCAGTCCAAATCAATATGCTCATGTAAACTCATTTAGCAGTTGTGTTTCTCCACAGGATGTTCCTGGAAGTTTGCAGGGAAATAGCTTTGGCTTTTATTTAGAGCTAATTTCTGCTAACAGGAATAACCTTTGTGCTTTTACTTGCTTATGTGTAAGTCTGGAAAATCTTGATTCCTGAGCAAGTAACATGGATTAAAGCAATAACATTTCTGGCCGAAACAGGTGACAGTGGCCAGGTGCTGCTCTGATGGTGCTGGATGACAGTGACCCTTTTCCCCTCATCTCGGCATTTTTGGATGGCAGTCACGTGGCCCCAGAGGTCACGCTGTAGAAGCTAATCCACTGCCCAAGGCATCTGCTCCTTGGCAGGCTCTGTGGACATCTGCATAGGTGGATCTACTTTCTGTCACGTGGCCAGGTACCTGGGGGCGCAGTGAGGGACCTGCTTTGCTGGTTTGTTTTTTTTTCTCTTTCCTTTTGGTTTTCTGGAGCTTCCTGAATAAACCAAGAGGCGTTTTCTTTATAAGGAACTGGCTGTACATCACATATGTCCCTCTATTGTTCATGCTGGGAGAAACTGCACTGAAACAGGATCTTTGTTTCCGGCACCTCTGTCTCTCTCCCCGTACACAGGCTGAAGTCATAGCCCTCTCTGGGAGTCGTTAACATTGGTTACTCTAGAAGCAATTGTGTTTTTGTATGCAGCTGTTTATAATTTCAGGTCTGTGAGGGAATGAGCGATGAACTTAGAGAAGCAGAGCTACTTGGGAGACTTTATGCTATTTGCTGGAAAGAAGTAAGGAAAGTTTGGGAAAGTAAAACAGCTGGAAGGCAGGGAGGTATTGCAAGAAGTGGGTAGTTGCAAAATGAACCTTATAAGGGAACAGATGCTTGGCCTCACCAAGTTTAGAGGACTAGACCTAGAAAGGCATACTAGATAATTGCATTTTACACTAGCTTGAGTCAGGGAGCGGGATGAAACGGTTTTGTAACTCTTGTAATATGCTATGAGGTGGTTAAAGCATTTGCTGTTGTTATTTTTAGGAATAGAGAAGTCTTCCCCTGTTGTCATTCACTAGCAGGATGGTAGCATTCACCTTTCCTCTCACTTCCCCAGGCTGATCTTCTGCCAAACACTTTTCCATCCTGCTCCCAAGGCTCAGCTCCTCTAGTTTTCATCACAGGTTACACACAGTCCTTCCCACTCCTTTTCGTGGGGCCGCGGGTGGCACACGGCATTGGAGTTGTGTGCTTAATGGGTTTTACCTGCTGCTTTTTGCATCCTAGGAAGTGTTCCTCTGGGCTTTCCAGCATTGCTGTCATAGTGTGGGACCTTCAAAGGCTGCAGTCACTCAGGGGTGTCTCTGGCTCAGTGAATGTTGCCCTCTTGAAGAGAGTGTCTTCAGCCCTCAGCATTTTCTCCATGTTCTCCTAATACTTGTCTTCACGTATCTTCTCACAAGTCTTCTCCATGTTTTTTTCCTGCATCTTTTTATCTGTATACAGTTCTGTGTCACCTAACTTCTCTCCTAATGGCTGCAGTTCATGCTTAAATATGAGTGGAGGTGCCACATGCTCCTTTGATTGGAGTTTTGACTCGCTGTGGGCTGGTCCCATCTGTTTCAAAGCCACAGGAGGTGGCTGTGACTGGCTCAAGGCACACTGGCTCAAGCCCACTCTGCGGGCTCTACCCACAGAGGCAACTCCCACAGCTCCTGACACTGAAACCCTGCCAGTTTTGCCCAATTTACCTCCTTTTTGTCTCTGCCCATCTCTTGCAATGCGTTACTGGATTCTGTCTCTGGGTTATCTCAGGATTTTCTTCCAAGCAACACTACTTTTAAAGTATTGGTGGTTGTCTTGTATGAGTTACATACTGGAAAAATGTAGATTTTTTTTCCCCCCTTAAACCTTTGTTCCTGGAATCACATGATTAAACTACCACTTTATTTTTAACGTGAACTCATAGCCCTTGTGCTTAAAGGAGAAATCTTCAAAATGTAGATTATAGAAAGCAAATATAAAAAGAAATATTATGGGAATTATTTTTGTGTCTTAGCTTTTGGAGCCAGTTCATAATGTGTAAGCCGTAAGGGTTTGGAATACCAGGGAAGAAGCTGCTTCTCTGTTGTCTCCATATCTGCAAAACTGTAATAATCTCTGTCACTCTTTCATGTTAGACAGATTCACAGAATGGGTAAGGTTGGCATCCCTGCTTCAGCATCATTATCCTAGAGTATATGGCACAGGATTGTGTCCAGACAGTTGTGGAGTATCTCCAGTGTGGGAGACTCCACATCCTCTCTGGGCAATCTTTTCCAGTGCTCAGTCACTGCACAGTGAAGAGATTCTTCTTCATGTTCAGGTGGAACTTCCTGGGTATCAGTTTCTGCCCGTTGTCCTATTGCTTGGCATCACCAAGAAGAGCCTGGTCCATCCCCTGACACCTCCCTTCAGGTACTGAAAGGCCTTGGTGAGGTTCCCTCTCAGTCATCTCTTCTCAAGGTTGAACAGGCCTAACTCTCTCAGCCTGTTCTCGTAAGAAACATGCACCAGTCGCTACCAAATATGGTAGTTTACATTTCAGCACATTTTTGTCTGCTTAGGTCACAGCCTACAGTGCTCTACGAATTATTAGTTGAATAGATACATGCACAGTGATAAGAATGGACTAGCTGCAAAGCATAGTCTGCAGCAATGAAGAAGAATCTGGATTTAAAAGAAAAAATGCCACTGATGTTGCTCTTTATAGAGAGTATTGTGGAAAATTAAATTTCTCAGAATCTCTGGAAATGTAAACTCTTAATTTTGAGTCTTTTCTGCAAGACATTTTTCTTAAGAAATAGCTAGCTCTGTGTTTTCCCCCATAACACTATCTTCACCTTCCTTTGGCAAGTTCAAAAAATTCTTCATGTAGCTGCTCACTCATTTCAGCTCCTTAGTTTAATAACCTCAGTACAGCCAAACCTGTCATCTTCTAATGCTAAAGTCAGAAACTATTGACCAAGAAACTAATTTCCATTCCAGGGGTGACCACAACTACACTTCAGACTTCCTGCAGACCCATGGAAATGGATCTTTTAAGTCCATGGTTTGCCCTCGAGATTTTTGTCACGTGTTGAAGCCTTGACCATCCAAAGAGTATAAACCTAAATTTTACATGCAGTGCATATGGTAGAAGGCTGCTTTCAACTACTGCTTTTTGCTGGATAGAAAATCACCACAGCTCAGCTTGGGGCCTTGCAGGGGAACATCAACACAAGGGTAAGTCTTCATGAATAAACATAATGTCGTCAGAGTTTCCCTGCTCCTCCTCAGGGGATTGTTATGACTATAGCAGAGGTCGTAGAAACAATCTCTGGACAAGGAGGGTTTGTGTTCCTTTTTTCACTACTTAAAGACACCTCAAAGGGTTATTTACTCCTGATAGCCACAGGGGTGTGGCAGCCTCACCTTGTGTTTCTCTTAGGTTCCTTGGCTTCAGCCTCTGTGTGCCTTTGGATGGGAACACCAGCCCTTCCTGCAGGTGTGACAGGATATTTGGAAAGACAGATGTGAAGGCATGGAGAAGTGTGGCTGGATCAGAATTCAGCAAAGACCACTTGGAACAGTTGCAGTGCCTTGACCCAGTGAGATAGATCTCTGTAGTTCATTTGGATGTGTGGGGAGGGAAGTTAAGCTTGAAACTTAAACCTGGAGCTGTGTGCAAGTAAGCAAGGGGTGCTTTTCAAGGGTGGAGAAACCAATTTGAAAGGTTATGTTATGAAAATATAGGTGTCAAGTGCTGTATTTGCCACTCCTGGTCAAGGCTAAATGCATTTTACATTGTTCTTAAAATTGAGGCATTTGATTTGACATGGTTTAATGGATTTGTGTGTCCTCAGTCTGCCATGAACTGACTTAAAACCAGGACAATTCCGACGTATAAACAAGACATAAAAATAAAGGAAAATAAAAAAATCTTAATAGGTTGTGTCTCTTCTTCATCTTTAGTTAGTCAGAAATTATTTCCTCTGTGCAGTAGGTGTGGTCTGTTACAGAACTACAGTGCAGCAGAAAATCTTTTTCAAATATGAAGCATGAAGGGAGGGGGGGGACATACTGTCCTGAGTATTACATGCTGACAAACACATCATTTGTTCCAACTTCTGGAATCAATTAAAACTATGGAAAATAATCTGTGTGCTCATATAAAGAAAGAAACAGTATGCAAAGCAAAGGCATGCTTTGGAAACTTTTGGAAGTTGAAGTCAGACTTGCAATTTCTGAAGCCCTGATTCATGGTTCCTGAATGTGTAGAATTGCTGATTTCAGAGATTTGACCCGTGAAGCATGAAAGGCAAGTCATCTCCTGACTCTCTGATGAGGCATGTCTTGCTTGTGCCTCATAGAAGCACAAGAAGCCCAGAAGCTCCATGTTCCCAACGTATGGGGAGGGGAGAGGTGTCCGCATTTTGTCAATTCTTTTTTCAACATCTCAAAAGCTGCCAAGGCCCTGATTTCTACCTTACTTCTTCCTCAATACCCATCTTCCATGTAGACCTTGCAGGAACGAGTCAGTCTATGAGTCAGCTGCAAATATCACCAAGCTCTTCCACATCCTTGCCGATGTCCAGGCTGTTCCCAAACACTAGTCATCAAAGGAAGTCTTTATTTCCACAGCAGTTAAATGACTAACCCAAGATCAAACAGTGGGTCAGTAGCAGAGGCGGGAACTGAAATCAGGTCTTCTGACTCAAGTTTCTCTTGGCTGTAGCCTCTGGGTTACACAGCAGAATTCATTTGTGCTGTAAGTTTCAGCAGTTGCTGAGACAAAACTTCATTTTCTTTCCCTGAGATATCGTATCTGTGTCATCCTGTTCTCTGCCCACTAGGATGCAGCTTCTTAGCATCAGACTTTGAAAAGGGAGGCAAGCAGGAGGTGTTTCTAAGTGATTTCACTCTTTTGATCGATGAGAGAGGTGAGCCAGAGTGTGTTCCAGTGGCCTCCTGCTATATAAAAGCTTGGCCTGCCTGACAGGACTTCTGGCTGCTGAGTAGCTGTGAGTCACAGCCTTTACTGCTTTGGTTTGGTGCAGATTGTTACACCAGACACTGCAGAAATGAGGTGGCCTCTCGAATATTTGCACTGCTTGGCAAGCTGGGGTAAATGGGAGTGGATTCAGGAAGTTCTGGCAAGGGCAAGCACAGCTGGTGTTAAGGCCTTTGCAGGGCTCCTTTTGTGTGTGTGTATGTGTGTGTATGAAAATAGCAAGGCCCCTGGAGTTTTTTTCCAGCCAGGGTTCCTGGGAAAGGATGAGTAATGTGGAGATTTCCTGTGACTTTCAGAGTGAGGAAAAAAACGCATCGCCTTTTGGGGGAATCTTCTTGGATCTTCCACCATCCCGCTTTTTCCCTGAGTGGCACAGAACGCCTCTTTCCTGGACTCAACGCTGCTTTGTTTATCACAGCAGCACAAGCTACGGTGTGCAAATACTGTGCTCTGCCCTTGTTTGCCTGGACAGTCCAGGATCTGATCTCTACAACTCCTATTTCCTCCTTGTGGGTGTGCTTTGGAACTTAACTCCGCGTAGGGCACAGTTACCAGTGGTCAAGGTGTGCCTGGCCTGGGATGGTGGGAGCGTTTCCCTTTCATGACTGAAAGGATCAGGCCTGTAAGGGAGGGACTATGTGGCTGCAGAGTGTTTTGCACAGCACCTTACATGGCTGGGTTCAGGTTCACGATTGAGTCAGCTGGGTGCTGTTGCAGTGTAAATTACTAAATAGGAATGACAGAAGAGATGTGGGGCTTTCCTGTTGGCAGAGGTATAAAGGAGTGAGGTACCTCAACTCTGAAATTATTACTATTTATTATTTCACTTGCAATACTCCCTGCAGACTGCCTTCAGGGACAGGTGCTCTGTTGTGCAAAGTATGTGCATGCAGGAAAGACTGAACCATTTCCCACCCTGAAAAAGGGTGTTCTCCAAGTTGTTTGAGCTCTTTGGGGGTGGGGATACTGCAGTGGTACAGGGGCCAGAGTGCAAAGTAAGGAGTGCTGCTACAACTGAGAGCCGTACACAGGCAGTTCAGACATCAGGTGTATGTCCAAAGATCTGCTTCTGTTATTTCTATATACTCATCACCACTATTTGGCCACGACTTTCTCTAACTAGTATTTCTTGATGTGTGCTTAGCCATTTCATGTTCTGAGTGCTTTACAAATACCGTGTAATTAGGAAAATAACTCTCTATTTGCACAGGCAGTTACACAACCTCATGTTTAAAATTCAGCTTTCAGAAATGTAGCCGCAACTGAAATTTCCTTATCTGCTCCTAACTCTCCCAGTTGCTCTTCCCAAAATGATTTTTCATCCCCTCAACCCCGTAACTGACTGTGATGATGGTAATAAAATGAGTACAGCCTGGGCAAATAAACTGCTTGCCTCTGCAGTGTAAAACGTAAGACTGGTAAAAGAAAGTAAGGGCTGATAGGGAGGACATGTTTTGGATTCCAGCATCAGTCCATTTGCTAAATATGCTGGGTTTTGTAGAAGAAAATCAATACAAAAGAAAGGGCTGCATCTCCCAGTGCCTGATCTGCAGTTGCTGATGACAGAACCACGGACTCAGAGGCAGCCCAGTTGCTTCACTTTCCCACAAGCCTTGGTGTTGGGGCCAGGGAAGGATTGATCCCTATGACTGCCTGGATGAAGTGTGAGCCACTGACACAAAGCTCAAGACTTGTCTCCCTATCGAAATCCGGGGTATTTTTGTTTGGTTTTGCCTTTTTATTTTTTTTTCCTTCTCCTCTCTCTCAAAGGTTAAATGGTTCCCACAGGGTGCAAGAAAGGGTTATTGAAAGCAGCAGGTCCACTTTTGAATATTGCACTTCTGGTAAATCTCTGATCCAGCATCTAGTGGTTAACCACTGATACAGGAAATGACATTTAACATTCTATCACTCAGCCAGAAATGGAAGAACAAGGCAAGTCTGTATGTGGTGAAGATGGATCATTGCCTGCTATCTATCCCTTAAAGGCATATCATGCCATTTAAAAGAAAATGTTTTTCAAGCAGGGACTTTTTTTCCTCTCTTTGTGTACCTTTCTGCTTAAGGCGTAGTAAAAAGCTGGAAAACAAATCCCCTTCTTCCTCCTTCCACGAGGTTTTCCCTGCTAAAATAGGGGCTATGGCCTTATAAACAGCTTAAATACTCTTTCCTGCTCTTTGGTATCTTTTGGAAGTGTATCCCAGGCCCTGGAGGAAGCTGGGGCCGGGTGGGGAGGTGGGGGGAGGGATGCGCGACGGGCGAGTGATGGAAAATTCGGGTTTCGGTAGGTGGCACTCGCTGCCCTGACTCAGGGCTCAGCTCTCCCGGGCATGATGTGGTGCTGCCTCTGGTCCAAGGAGTCCTGAGCAAATGTGCTGAAGTGTCAAAGAAAGAAAACGATTTAAAAAAAAAAAAAGTCATCAAAATACGGGGCCGGAACTTCAGCAAGTATAAATTGTTGCCGTTTGCTGGTTGCAGTGTAGGTGCATTGGTTCACAGCAGCAAGCACCTGCCTGTTGTCAGCACAGGCTAACCACAGCTTTCTGTCAGAGCTGCTAAAACCTGGTCTGATTACAGAGTGCATATTCAGGAAGCAAGCAAGCTTGCAAGTATGTATGGTCCAACTAAATCTCAAAAGGCTCTCAGGTCTGCCTATATAAATTCCAACAGTTTCAGATGTTTTCATGTGGAGTGAAAAAAAAAACAAAACCCGAAAGATGCAGCAAGGCACTTTCCTCCTGCTAATAGGATATGTGGGCAAACACTTTGGTGTTTTAGCTGTTCCAGAGGCCATTTTCACCTAATGACACGCTGTGAGTATGTTTTCCAGAGAAAGAGCTTCGCAGATTGCCAAAACTTTCCTGGAAGTGAGCACAGAAATACATTAGAAAGCAACATATTAAAGCTACGCCAGTCCTCCTCATCTGTGGGGCTGCATAACATGGTTTTCATGAGCCCAAGAGCAGCAAGAAGCAAAATGCTTCAGAGAGCCAGTGGGTGGTGGTGGCAGCAGAGACCTCCATGAGAAGTTCAAAGGCTACGGATGATGGCAGCTCTCCAGAAGTCCTGCTGTTCTCTGGCTTGGCTGGAAGTGAAGCAGGATGACGGGGTGAGCACTTGGATGCTGGAGAGCTGGCTTGCTCAGTCCTGCAGCAAGGATCTTGGATCCCACTAGCCATAACCTACCAGCACAGCACTCGTGTAGTAGAAGCACTGGCTTGCTCAGAATGTTTGAAAGCCATCCTTGCAACATCACACTGATGTAGATCAGGCAGAGAAAATTAAAAAAGTCTGTGACCTAGAGACAAGCTGAGATTTGTGTTCAAATGGAGGTCTGATGTGTATTGGTATGAACTGTAAATGTGGAGTAAGAATCTGCAGTCAGCTGGCATCAAAAATGGGTAAAAGAGGAAAGTGTAGTTCTAGCTCTCAGCACACTGACTGTTCATTTAGAGTCCCCATTCCTCAGCCTCTTGCTAATTTTCCTTTCAGTTGTGGAAACCTGCTTGAATATAGAATGCAAAGTGAGAAAGCTGTGGAAGCTGCTTGTAGCATAGGGATAAGGGCTCTGGAGAAGCACACGTGCATCATCCACAAAGAGCGAAGATGCACATGCATGTGTGAAAACAGATTATCAGCCCTTAATGCTGCGTATTTTTGAAACTGTTATGATGTATTTTGTACATCTGAAAGCCCACCATGCTCAGGCATCCTGGTCTGTGTAGAAAAATCTCTTCTCTCCAGCCTTGCAAATAGGGCACTGGTCCTGCCAGAAAGTCTGCAGAGACTTGAGCAGGTCTTTGACTCTTCTGAATGTTTTCCATGGAACAGTGACTGTCAGGATCAGAGCCTTGAGCTACACCTCGGGAAGTGCTAGTGTTTATCTCTACACTTGATTGCACCCAATTACTTGCTAAGAACATGTTCTTTGAAAAAAGATCTGGAGCTGGATCCTTCTCTCATTGTGACTCTGCCAGCTGCCGTCCCCAAAGCTATTTTTAATCAGACAAGCTTCTCCATCCCTGCCAAAAAACCCTCATAACAATTAATAACAATAAAATGAAGGCAGACTGGATAAATGAATTGTGCTGGCTCTATAAATCAGTTGCAAAGGCAGCTAGGGGAAGATCAGCACTGCATTGTTAATGTGCTGTCTTCCATTTTGCTGTAGCCTTGGTCTCCTGGTTCACACTTGGAACCTTTACGTTGTGCTGCTGTCGCAGGTAGGCTGGCAGGTGGGCACAAGTCCCTCTGCACAGTGTGTTGCTTTGGTTTTGCCTTGCTGTGGCTGGGAGGTGGGCATGAATGATCCTGCTTACGTGCCAGTTGTGTTGCACTGTTAAGTCCATTAATTCTGGGAGCCACAAAATGACAGGGAGCTGCACCCGAAGTAGGCTTGGTGGTTAGGTTAATTCTCGGTGCTGTCTTGTTGCAGCCTCTGGTGTGATAATTTGCCTGCAGGCGCATGGGTCGCTGTGCTGTGATCCTGTCAGAAGTTAAGCCATCTTGGGCTGGATGAGAGTGTGGACAGGAGGCCTCCAAGGACAGGCTGCCACTGAAGCATTTGCAGGCAGTGATCCCATGAAGCAGTAGGTGGTACTGTGCACGATGATGTGCTGTGGTGCTGCGGAAAGTTTCCTTGTCCAGGTACAAGCTGTTGTTGCTTTGCTCACACTTTTGTTAACCTTTGTGGTAAAAAAAACATTTCCTGGTAATTTTCAAATAAATAAAACACAAATAAACAAATAACTAAGCAAGCAAGCAAGCATAGGGGCATGAGTCCAAAGGTACTGTCCTGGACAAGTCCCAGGCTGGGTGTCTGTATTTGGTTTGCTTCTTCCTGCTGGACAACATATTTTGCCTCAACCCTGGCTCCAGACTGTTGCTCTTCAGCTGTTATTTCCTACTCCACAGCTGGAGGCCTTCTCTGGTGAGGAGCTGCACAGTTTTAAGGGTTCTGGAAGGAAAGATAAACAGGAAATGGAAAAAGAAGAGGAAAAGATAGGAAAAAAGTAAATGAGCAAACAACCTCACCTCTTCCAGCACAAACCCTGTCCCCCAGAAGAGTGTGACTGTGTCACAGACAGCAAGGATTGCCTTCCCAGGCCTGTGGGGTGGCACACTCACCTCCTGGGGAGAAAAACACTGAAGCTGCTCCATCAGCTCCTCAGCCAGCAAGGCCACTGCAGAGATCACTGAGAAGAAGAGAATGTGAAAGCAGGGACAATAGGATAGCAGCCTGAGAAGAGCCCTGGTGATCTGGGGAAAAAGAAGGAGAAAGCTGGCTTCTATTTCTCTTGCCTGTTATTCTCAGATCCTTAGGCTCCATTTCTTAAGTGTGTCAGAGTTCATAGGACCCTGGCAGGTGATAAAGGCGAGGCAAGTGGCAAGCTTAGAGTAATGGTGCTCGTCAAATAGGCCACTGCAAGGCAAAGCAGCAAAACCACCCTGTGCCTGCCAGCTGGGGAAGCAGCTAACTCTGAAACTGTACACTCAGAAAACTTATTTTGCTCACTTACCCAGGGTTTCTTATTATAATCTATGACACAAGTACAGATCTATTTCGGGCAGTGGTTTTCTCTTAAATGGGTGAGTATCCAGATATTTTCTGCTGGAAGTGTATTGCTGTGAACATTAAAATTGACCTGCTTCTCCTGGGCCGCTCTGAAGCTGCCCACGGACCTTTCCCAGCCTCTGCCAGACAGCAGCCACCAAGGCAGGGGACTTCTGCACTGCTGGGGCTGCAACTGGGAGTGGTTTCAGGGGTTTCTGAAGGGACCATGCTGTAAGTCTGCCAATGTGTGGCCACGTGGATCTCCTTGTCACACAGGTATTTCATCAGCATCTTAGCACTGCGCTGCCACTTCCCGACTGTTAGTGGGAACCAAATATAAAGCTGTTTTGGGTATGTGTATCCAGCTGGCAAATTGCATCACAGTCATACTAAGCATGTGCTTTGCTCTGTGCCTGTGCATAATCTCAACTTTAAAGGTACCATTTGTTTGCATGAAGTGAAGCAATACATGAGTGATTTTAAGGCCGGAGACCTCGTGTCTTAATTATTCTGAGGCATGGTCTCTGCAGTTAAGGTGCTAAGCACAAAGGCATGCCCAACTGGCTGAGTCCTCTGCTTGCATATGACAAATCGTTCTTTTATTGGTAAGCTGGTGCTCCAGAAAGGCAGAAATGGATATGCAGTCTCCTTCACTGAATGCTTTAATAGCTGGTGTCATCTGTTGGCAGAGGTGCTCAGAAGACCTCAAAGTACTAATCCCAAAAGGAATGTGAAATGACCAAGGTTGTCTGTATGTTTTAAGAGATGAAAACAGGTTTTTTTTGTGAGAGTGGTGAAAGGTAAACCAGTCTGATTTTGCCTCCAGTGCTTTGCATAACTGGCGCTGCAGCAAGCTCTGCACACACATGAAGTTTGTGTGCAGGCTCTGTGCAGCCACGTGGGTCACCTCTCCTTTGGAGAGTCTCAGCTCCTGTCATCAGGTGTGAAACTCACACCATCCCCATTCAGATTAGCCCAAGATGGTCATCTAGGCCGTGAGGTCAAGGCCAGCCTGCAACACCAGGACTGGACTGTAGTGGACTGGACACAGGCTGGTGTGGAGTGGGTGTATAGTCACGGAGCACAGGGTTCAGTGACAAATTCAGGCTGACTTACCATATTCTGCAAGGAACACCCAAGTTTTATTCCTAAACTTGGTATGTAAATTTGTGGAAATGAGCTCTATCAACATGAGTCCTTAATGCTGTTGGAACAGCAGTCTTAGTGGTGATCATGGTGGCTTCCCTCCCAAGAAACAGAGTAAGCAGCACCCAATCCATGGGTGATCTTCTGGTGATGCATTCACTTAAAAACTTTCTGAACCTTTAAGTGGTTTGAGTTTTAGAAAACAAGCAGAGCAGTAGAGGAGGAACAGAGCTAGATCTTAGAGCTAGGTCTTGTGCGTTGTGCAAATGTAGTCTTGCATTGCAGGTATCTAGGTGTTCTGATGGTTTGTGTAAATTATATTTTTAACCTTTTTTTTACAAGTGAAAGACACATCAATGCTACACTGGGAAAGGCTGTGAACCCTTATAAACAGGAAAGTGATATGAAGCAATGCAAGGGAGATTAAAGAATGGCTGGAAAACAACAATACAAGTTCCAACTTGCAAACTGGAGAAAACAACTTGAAACTCAAATATGCAGCAGGAATAAATTGTGTTGAGGAGATCTAGAAAAGATAGCAGCTAGCTGATTGGAAGTGATATTTCTCAAGCTGCAGAAGTGGGCAATGTGTGGGAAAGCACCCCTATGAGAAGGCAGAGCACGTGGAAGATTGCCCTGAGTCCTGTGTGTTGCACTTCTAGGCAGTCAGAGGCATGCTGGATGGGATTTGAGAACATCAATCAAAAAAATAAGGGGGGGGAGGTTGTATGTGAATATGCTGTCCCAGAATTTTTCTCCATGAAGTATTCAGAAGATGACAAAGAGGGAATAGCACAACTGTTGCCAGTGTCAGAAAAAAGTGAATGCTGACCAGATTTACTTAAGGCTGTATGCAGGGGGATAACCAGGAGTAATGGGAGTGCTCCTATAAAAGGAACATTTAACTGAATATCAAGAATCTCCTTGATGGAGAGATGTGCAATGCCTTGCAAGGAAGTGGTGGAAACTTCATCCCTTAGGGACATCTAACACTTGACCACACAAGACACCAGGGAGTTTATTAGAGGAAAAGACTACATTGGGTAGGCAGGGGAAGTATGATACAAAAGATCATCTTCAGTTCATCTGAATGTATGATATGAATGGGAAAATGTGCACCAGGATGTTTGTGATTTCCACATTCAACAGTCTTAAACTGTCTTTCGTTTATAGTGATGAGAAACCAATTTATTCCCAGGTTCCTCTTTTTTCCATTCTACCAACTTTACCTTTCCTAGTTTGTGCTGTGAAGCAATAACCTTAGAGCACAGAGGAATGGGAGGAGGGTTTTTCTCAGAATAAACAATAGTTTTGTTGAAAAATCTCATTTTCTGGCTGGATAATGCCAAAACATAGGGCAGAAGGTCATGTTGAACCTTCTGGGTTGTCATCTCAGTGCTCCTTCCTCACCGGGAAGAAGCTCTGTGTTCTTCATGGAGGCACATGGCTTTTAGAAGTTATCATGTGGATTATATAACCCACTTGCATTTGCCATCAAAATTGGCTGCCAGAATGTGAATTGCCCTGGTTATTTAATTGGAATGCTTAAAAGCCCTGCTGTCCATACAAAAAGACAAAACCGAAGTTATAAGCACAACAAAAAAAGTTTACAGACGCAATATTTTGAAAAGCAGGCACCTCCCATGTGTGTGAGGGCTCCTCCATCCTGCCAGGCGCTTGTTACTGTGGGTGTAGAGCAAGCATTGCATTCCTGTGGGCTTCAAAGGCTTTTGTTGTTGCCTAGATATTCGGAGATCAGGTGGTCAAGCTGTAGCTTCAGAGCAATAGGAGCTAACCAGGGAGAGGGGAAAAAGAGATAAAAATGTGCATCTGGATGTGCCTGGCTGCCAAGCAGCTCCTTGAGGGATGTCCCCTCACTGCAGCCCTTGTTTAACCCTATGCTCATTAGCCTTGACAGTCTCTCTTGACAGCTTGCCCTCTCTAATATCTAAAGCTGTGCTGGGAAGATAAGGGCTTTGTGCTCTGGTTATAAACAGCAAGGCTGGAGTGGAAATTCATAGGGCTGGAAGTCAGAGAGCAGCTTTGCAGCTACGCTGAGAAAACCTCAGAAAGGGCGAGGGCTCCTTCCCTCTGCACGTGTTCAAAGCACTGTCTCCTTCAGTCTCTCACGGGGCATTTGTTTGTGCTTTGCGTTGTGCCCCCACCTCCACAGGTCCTCGTGTTGAAAGGTTTTTCTTGTTTTATTCTGGAATCACTTTGGTTGCATTGTCCTCTCCCAAGCACTTTATTCTTTCGGCAAAGTAAGGTGCTTGTATACCACTGCTGAGGTGGAGGGAAAATAGCAGCATTGGAGGAAAAACACTTGCCCTGGGAAAACTTTAAGAATCTTGTTTTGATTTTGTCTCAGAACAAAAAGCCTGTTTGTCCTTCAGAATGACCATAGTTCCACATTTGTCTTCTTGCTCTTAATTGCTTTGGAAAATTCCCATGTTTATTCACTACTGGAGTATTGAGAGCCCTCCCACCACCATTCTTGCCGTGTGTTTTATCAGATCTTTGGGGAAAAGCTGGACTTAGGGGGTTTTCCTTCATTAAAAGAGAAAGGAAAATCTAATACTTCCATTTTTACATGGGTGGAATAAATAGAGCTGCAAATGGTTCTCAGTGAAGGATAAGTATGGGTTTGGTCAGTTCAAACCAGATTATTTGGCTTTGGTAAGAGAGCCTTGGAAGTCATATAAAGAAATTGGACTAAAAATAAAGATATCAGCTGTGAAAGGGTGCAGAGCCTTTGAGCTTCCTACCCCCTGTCCTCCAGCCTTTGTGTTGTCCCAGACTAATATTCCTTTTCACTCGCCCACCTGCTTGGCAGTTTTCAGTGGGCTTGCCAAGACAAACAAGGTGAAAAACATGAGAAGC
>NW_020897850.1:172907-173227 GCF_003984885.1 Neopelma chrysocephalum | reverse complement strand
GAAGGTTTGGGAAGGGAAGGGAAGGGAAGGGAAGGGAAGGTTTGGGAAGGGAAGGGAAGGTTTGGGAAGGGAAGGGAAGGGAAGGTTTGGGAAGGGAAGGTTTGGGAAGGGAAGGGAAGGTTTGGGAAGGGAAGGGAAGGTTTGGGAAGGTTTGGGAAGGGAAGGGAAGGGAAGGGAAGGGAAGGGAAGGGAAGGGAAGGGAAGGGAAGGGAAGGGAAGGGAAGGGAAGGGAAGGGAAGGGAAGGGAAGGGAAGGGAAGGTTTGGGAAGGGAAGGGAAGGGTAGGGAAGGGAAGGGAAGGGAAGGTTTGGGAAGGGAAGG
>NW_020897850.1:161997-169907 GCF_003984885.1 Neopelma chrysocephalum | reverse complement strand
AACCTTTTAAGGAATGACACTGTGCCAGAGGAAGGTTTAGCTGAACTCAGCAACAGAAATGTTTGGGAGGGGGACAGAGGGGGGAAGCAGCAGTAAGTGGTGGACAAATGAATAGAGGAAAGGCATTAAAAGGAGAATAGGCACAGCGACCAAGGGTTTTGGGGTCTTTCCAGGGACTTTAGTGGGAGCAAATTGGAGCCTGGAGCATTTGAAATTACTTTAGCAAGAACTCATTCTCATGACTCTGATATAAAAATTATATACCTTCAAAGCCATTCTGGACATGTGTGTATGCATCCCCAACCCTGCCAATCCCTGTACTGTAAAATCCTAGATGAATACTGCATCTCCTGGGGACTTAATTGGATTTGTGCTCTCTAAGTGTGTAAACACTCGCTGTTTGGGTTTGCACCTTGCCACCGCAAATAGAACCATTGACCTACAAAGTACAGCAGTTTAACTCTCAGTAAAATATATGCAGATCAAGATGTCACAGAGCCAGGCCTAAGACTGCTCCCTGGGAAGGTTCTGCCCAAATGTCCTTTAGAGGGAGTCCATGAGAAGCAGCAGTTTCCAGCTGGGATGGTCCCCGTATTTTCGTAGTGAATTTTTGATCAGTGATTTTGGAAAGCTGTTCCCTGCCAGACTGTTTTCGCCCTTTCTTTCCTCCATCCCCTTTCCTCCTGAGGAATGACTACGGTGCCTCTGAAAGTAAACAAAGCACAGGACAGGTTTGGCAGGACCTTTCAAAAGGAAAATATTCCCTCTCAGGCCGAGTGGTTAATGATCTGTGCAGCACATTTAGTTCAGACTTCAAAGCCTTTTTCACTGAGGTTATGTCAAAGCTGATTTGAAACACAGGCTAAGTGAAAGCACTCACAGGAAATACAATTATTGCCCAGAACAGATTATCAGAGTACCTGTGGCCACCTGGGTTAAGCCGCTTTTTATAAACCATTAGATTTCTCTGCTCAACACCCTCTACTGGCTTGCTGTCTATCCTTGCTCTTCCACAGGGAAGTGTGGCTTTTAATGCTGCCTGTGACAAAGGCAAAGGGTGCAAATTTGCTGAGTATCTTCATAAAAGGTCCCTCTGCCACATCGTTAGCACCTGGCAAGTGCTGCCCCAGGCACCTCTGTCCCAGAGTCATGACCCCGCCACTGCCTTTCCACGGGCTACAGAAATTTGCCTGCCTATAGAGCTGCATTTGATGAAGACTTGAGTTAAAAACAAGGCTAGATGAAATCTGCCTGGCTAATTTCTGTACCTCACCCTGGGTAAAGCACTCAGCCTCTCATCCTTCTCTGCTTTCTCACAAGGAGAGATCACTTGCTGAACCAAGATGCAAACTGCTCGGGTGCCAGGGTGATGAACGTGAAACAAAAAGCACGTGAAAGCAGCCACCCAGCAGTGCTGTCCCAGCTGGATGGAGCCCAGTTCATTGTTAGGTTAACTCCCTGGGCATGACATTGCCCTATCCAACCTCTGGCAGTGTGTGCTCCTTCTGTAAGCCAAATGCAGACACCTCCATCCACTTGAAAAAAAAACACCTCCAAAAAGCAAAACTCCACAGGTAAACACTGCAGACAGTCGGTGCAGAACGTTCTGGAGTCTGTCTTGCTCCCAGAAAAGCAGGAAGTTTGTTGCTAAATCTTCTTTCTTTCTTCTTTTGGCCACAGGTTGGTGGCACATTGTCTGCATTTACCTCTGTTTGCTGTGGCTTTCCGGTAGGAGGAGTGGCGAGCACACAGACTGGGATAACCCCAGGGCTGCTGAGCACGGTCCCCCTGCAGCCTGGTGAAAGCCCATCGACAAAAGGGGTTCCTTGTATAAGCTTGGTACCTATCTGCTCTTTGGCAAGACCTCATGGTGTCTGCTCTAAACTGACTGCTTTTGTGCTTGTGTATGTGTGTCCACATGTAGGTGGCCTGCAGTTCGTGTAGGGCAATTTTACCAGGCTCTAGAAGAAATGCCCCAAGTCAGGGTGATTAAAAAAACCAAAGTGCAGAGGACAACAGAATGAATTTTCCCTCCAAAATTTTAAGAGGGGTTTTGTGGGATTTTTATAGAGATAGGAATTGGGTTGATCTCTGTCTGGAGCTGCTGAGGCTGAAATCTGCATTTGGCTCAGAGGCCACCCCAGATGAGAGGTGCAAACCCAGATTTTGGAAAAAAGAGCGTGCCTCTGTTTTTGGATGCCAGCAGCCTGTTTTTGCAGAGGCACTGTTTTTTTGATCTCAGTAGGAGTTCTGGGTGCATTAATGCTCATGCAAATCAGGCTGCAGGTATCTGAAATCAGGCAGCCAAAAGCACAGGCGCCCCAAATTTGCAGGCTGCTTATTATGTAATTGCAGCTCAAAAAACTCTCCACATTTAATTTTCCCATGTTGATAATGCTGTGGCTATAAAATATTCCTCAAATGGACCCCGGGAAGAGAGTTAAGCCTTTATTTAGCAGGAGAAAAAACATCCCCATCAGTGACAGCCACTCTTACTGTATTACTGACAGGAAAACGCCTGTCAAAAGATCTGAAGTCTTCTTCTGGTTCTCCTTGCCCATCCTATGTCCCTGGATATATTGAGTAAATTCTCTGTGGTCCTGGTTGTCCACACCGAAAATACTTGTGTTGAAGACATGCTGTGAGCTGTTCTTAGTGTTTGCAAAACCCAGTGGGGAGGTGATCAGTGGCTAATGTGAATGTTTTAAGGAGAAGTGCTGGCTTAAGGCAAAGAAGTTCAGGATTTTTTTCCCCTAGAAAAATAAAAAAAAGAAACCCAAATATTTCTTACTATCTTGACATGCTATACATGATCCAGAGTGGTATAGTCTCCTTTTTATTCCTATTATTTAACATCTTCCTTTTAGAAATTTAGGTCAGTCTTTAAAAGAAAATTTCCATCCTGAAGTGAGAAAGTTTCCATTTGACATTTCTGGAACAAATAATTTTCAGGTATGCCAGACTAAACTTTTTCAATGCTATAAATTTTTGTTCTGCTTTAGTTCCAGATGAAACTATTTGCTTCACTTGACCTGAACTTGCAGTTCTTTGCAGTGCATCTGAAATTTTCCAAGAAAATACAGTATTCACAAAAACAGTTCATCCAGCTGAACCCAGGCAGAGGATTTTAGTCTCATCTGGTTGGTTACTGATTTTGTAAACTGGCCAGCAGCCTGTAGCCTGGTAGACAAGTTGCCAAATTGTTCTTTATTTCTGTTGAATGAACTTCTAGGAACTCCAGTGAGTAAGCAGGGCCCTGTTTTATCAGGCACCTCACATCCATGTAAAGCCAAGCTCACCCATGCTACAAAGACCATATTTCTACCCGTTAATGAAATCAGATGGAACAAAAAGGTATTTGTGGGCTGCAAATAAACTACAAGCTTCTGCTGAAAAGGTGATCGAATGAGCACGTGCCATGTCCAAAGCCACTGAAAGGAATGGGAGCCTAAGGATGAGAGACTGGGGGGGGAGAATGAGCTGCATTTGGATGCTGGCTTGGGATTTTGTTCACAGATAACAGGCTGGGGAGCTCCTGTGCAGCCCTGCACCAGCAATCTATTCCCTGGCATCAAAGTGGTGTTGTTATTCTCCTCAAATTCCTCACCGGAAATTTGGTACCAGTGATAAAAAATATTAGATGTCAAAACGTGATTAATTAAGTGCCCCTTCTGCAGTTTCTTTTCTGTTCTGTCCCTGGTGCAGAAATTACAAGTGGTGGTGGTGGTGATGCAAAATTTCCAAGTGGATTTTTCTGGATGGGTTTAAGGAATGAGGGTTGGAAAGTTTGGGCATTGGAGAGCCCACCTGTGCCCCTGGGCCTGCCACACTGCATTTGCAGGCAGCACAAAGCAGCAGGGACCCATAGAGCTCACCTGGGCTGCCCAAAGGGCGAGTGGAAATCCACCTCACACCCCCTGAGATGCCACCAAAGCCAAGGCACTGCTGCAGCGCAGTCATGCTGTGGCAAACTCCCTTTTTTCGGATGGAAACAAGATCCATGAGAAGTTTTCCATGAGAGCCATTGGCACAAGGGTACCCTCAGGCCCCAGTCAGGTTGGTTGGGAGATCTACACAAGGAAGGAGGGAGCTGCCAGACCTGTTCTGGCAGGCTGTGAGGGGGAGAGTGCTTGAAGCACCTCAGCAGCACTTCTGTCCTCACTCCCTATCCTTGCCTCCTCGGGGCAGCAGCCACAGTTCTGGAGGAGGGGGCTCAACCGGGCAGGGGAGAGGAGCATGGCTCTTTTGAGGCACGAACCTGCTGGTCATGAGCAGGGGGATGTTCCCCTTCCTCAGCCCCGCTCAGCTGCTGCTCTGCCCCAGCTCCAGGATGGCAGCTAAATGCAGGTACAGGAGAGGCAGCCCCAGGCACTGCAGTCCCTCACGGGCACATGGCTTGTCCTTCAGAGAGAAGGAGCCCACCCTGTAGAGGGTGAACACGGCTCCTGGGGCAGGGCCTGCCACTGGCAGTGGTTTCAGAGGTTGCAACATGGACCTGGGCTATGAGGAAGGCAAGATTACCATGGCATGTCCTCCTCTGCCCTGCCATGCCTTCAGTTTCCCTCCAGGCGCTGTGTGAGAAAGTGAGCATGGATTTAATTGCCTTGGTGGCACAACATCCAGATGTTTTGAATACTTGTGTAGATTCCTCCCTGTTTGTGATGTGGTTAGGGCTGCTGGCAGCAAGGTGGGGAGCATTTAACATTATGTCAGAGGAGAGAAAGTGATAACCCACTGTGATAGATTGGTGTCTGCTGCTCGCTGGAGCTGCTGCTGCCACCACTGCTGCTAACAGTGCTGGGTGGGGCTGTTGGATCTGGAGAAGTGGGGTACCCTGGAGGCCTCTTGGAAAGGCGGGGGACGGTCTGGGGCGGGCACAGCAATTTGGTGGGGAAGGCTGCTGGGCTCAGCCCTTGGGCAGGGGCTGAAGGTGGAGGCACATGAGCAGAGAAAAGGGGCTTCTGTCCTGCTCTGCCTCACCTCATCACCACCGTAGTAGCTCTGGAACAAAACCTGAACAAAACCTTACTTGGGTCAGGAAACCAGGTCTGATTCTCCTGGGTGCAGTGCTGGGGCTAAATGTTGCCTCTCTGGCCTCACCCCCAGCTGGACCCAGCCAATGCAACGCCCTCCCCGTGTCACTGGGGTTACTGACTCCAACTGGGCCCCATGAGTATGAACTTCCAGCTGTGGAGTTCAGCTACTGGTAATTGAAACTCCTGTGGAGTCCTGCTGTATTGTGGACAGAGTGGCAGTGGGAGGAGTTGCATGCAGGACAGGTCCAAGCACCAACCAGCATTAAAAAGTGGATTGCATGAAACAAAGTTAAGCTGCTGTTTGAAATATTTGCTGCAACTGCTTGTGGAGGATTATGCATTGTGCTTTTCTTTGTCTGGATCATACGTCCCCAGGCACGGCTGAGGTTGCAGATGAAGCACCTCTTCCAGCCGAGCACGTGGCTTTGGAAGGGCACTGGCTGCACCTGCCTGAATGTCTAGATGTGAACCATCACTTCCTGCCTTCAGTCTGTCTGATAAGTGCCATGCATTGATCTTAGCTAGGCTCTCGTGCTGATGGCTGCCAAGTTGGTGCTTCTGCATGCAGTGGTGGTCTAGTTCCCATCTGGAGTCAGGTGTTTAATGTCAGTCCGGTTTCAATCATGCTGTGCCAGTTTATCACACTGAGTTATGGGGCCCTGCTTCCTGGGAAGGTGCTTTGGGGAACAACATGCCATCATCACTGGCAGAAGCAGAAGTTGTTGCAGTTGTTTCCTCAATCTCCTGTGGTGATTGTGGCAGCTGTAACTTTCAAAAAGCTCTTTCTCCTAGTATCTTTGTCTCCTTGATGGAATGGACAGGCCCTGAGCATTCTTTTCTCCCTTCCTAAAGCTGGGAGATCAGCTCTGCCTCTGTGGCTGTAGCTATCCCACTAGCAGAGCTCCTCACCTTATTAGCTGAACCAGTTTCCTGAAAGCAAGTCCATGCAGGAGGTGGGTTTTTGTTTTGCATGGTTTTTAAGAAGAAAAATGTTTCTGCATTTTATATATAATCTAAGGGCCCACACAAAGAAAAAAAATTCTAATTGTTCTTGATGCAATGTGCTTGGCAGTGAGAAAAAATGTGGGTGGGGAATATATCTATTGCAATATTCTTCTTGCCTCCTTGTAGGGGGAGGGAAGAGAATGAAAGCAATTTGTCTTTGGCAGGCACTTATGCTCTTCTGTAGGGCTCAGAAGAGAAGGCTGAAATTGTTGACCATAAATGCAAGCAAAGGTCTGCACACCTAGTGTCATAATTGTGCAAAGGTTAAAAAAAAACCTGAAACCCCCAAAACCTCCTCAGTGTTTTTCTTGGATTTTACCAGGCAGCAAAGGACCAGAAGGGTTCAAGGTGGGAATGGCTCAGGAGCAATTGGGGGCATTAGGAAAGTACCTGCTGCCTCTGTGAGCCGAGCCCACATATCTTGCAACACCCATCATCTTTCCCCAGCTCATCTTCACTGAGGCTGCAAAGATCAAAATACTGGTGGGAGCTGGCAAGTGAATATCCTGTGGAGTTTAAAGCCTGGGAATTACAGCAATCTTGTGAGGAGGTGGTTACTTCTGTGGCCAACTCCTTATCCAAGACTTAAAGGCTGGCTTTTGGAGGGTGCTAGAAGTGTGTATCACAGTGCCAAGGAAGCAGCCAGGAGACTGTGCTGGATTTTGGATAATCAGATGTAACTTGTACTGAAGTGAACTCTCTCTCCAGTGGATTTTTATCTTGGAAAGGATGAGGCTTCTCTCTAAAGCCTACGCATAGTGTGGTCTTGACATAGGAGACCACCAGTGGCAGAAAAAACAGTGTTGTGTGGGGAGACATGGTACTCCCTCATGATTAAAGGGGCAGTGCCTCTGAAAGATGGTAGGGTCCAGCCATGGGAACTGGGGCTTCCTGTGTGACCCATGGGAGTGCCCCATGCTGCTTGTCTTCCATGTTCCTCTACCCCACTCTTGTTCCTCTGCTTAGACACGAAAGGCATGAACACCTGGACAAAGGAGCTGTGGGCTCTTTAGAAGCAGAGCTGTTGGGTTTGTTGGTCACTCTCAGATGGCTGCAAAGAACAACTGGGAGGGTCATAATTGAAAGGTGGAAAATACGTGGTGAGGGCTGCAGCTGAAAGCCTTGGAGAGCTGTGTGCACATGAGCTCTTCTGAAGTACATCAGCCAGCTGCCTGCACCTGCTCAGAGAGCAGGACAGCCACAAGCTGTGCTGTTTGGCAGCGTGCAAACACCGTGCCATGCCCCAGGAATTCAGTTTTCCAGCCTGTTTGCTTGAAAGCAAATTGCTCCGGGTGTGTTGGGTAGAGATAGGTGGTTAGATGTCAGAAAGCACAGAGGAAATGGCAGAACGGAGGACCATGAGAAGCAGATGGCTACAGAGAGCTGGCCCAGGTGGGGATCTATCTGGGCTTTGGTTTCCCTCTCCTCTCCCCACTTTGGGATGCTTTTTCCCACTGTCCATCTTGCAGCAGCACTGCTGTTTGCACAGTTGGGCAGTGAGTCAGATCGAGGAGTTAGAATCATAGAATCATAGAATCAGCTGGGTTGGAAGGGACCTCCGAGATCATCAAGTCCAACCCTTGATCCACTACTGCTGTGGTTACTAGACCATGGCACTAAGTACCACATCCTGTCTCTTTTTAAAAACCTCCAGGGATGGAGAATCCACCACTTCCCTGGGCAGCCCATTCCAATGGGTGATCACCCTCTCTGTAAAGAAATTCTTTCTAATATCCAACCTAAACCTCCCCTGGCACAGCTTAAGACCGAGCCCTCTTGTCTTGCTGAGAGTTGCCTGGGAAAAGAGACCAACTCCCACCTGGCTCCCCCCTCCTGTCAGGGAGTTGTAGAGAGTGAGGAGGTCTCCCC
>NW_020897850.1:160598-161897 GCF_003984885.1 Neopelma chrysocephalum | reverse complement strand
CCAGGCTGAACAGCCCCAGCTCCCTCAGCCTCTCCTCATAGGACTTGTGCTTGAGTCCCTTCCCCAGCCTCGTTGCTCTTCTCTGGACCTGCTCCAGCACCTCAATGTCCTTCCTGAACTGAGGGGCCCAGAACTGGACACAGCACTCGAGGTGTGGCCTCACCAGCGCTGAGTCCAGGGGAAGAATCACTTCCTTGGACCTGTTGGCCACACTGTTCCTGAGTTGAAGCAGCTGGAAACCATCCTCTTCTTTCTGACCAGGTCAGTGTGTGTGGTGGCTGCCAAAGGGCTGGTGCTGGCACCAGGAGGGTGGTGGGAATGCACAGGAGGACCTGGGTTTCACAGACTAACATTTGTGGCTGCAGATGTGAGAGAGAGACTCCTTGCTGTCAATTAGGGTCCTAAGCCAGGTTGCATTGGCTGCTCCCAAGGACACGTCGCGGGAGTGGATAGAGCTGGGAAGCTGATTCTTTACCATATTTTTGTCCTTTTCTTTCCCCTTGTTAGCCTCAGCTCTGTGTTCCTCTTGTTTCTGCAGCTGCTCCCTGGAAGCAGTGTGTTGTCTCCTGCTTGTTTGTAACTCGTGATTGCCGGTGAGCTGACACCTCTTCTTTCCCACACAGGCACATCCATTCCTGCAGTTGGATGGATTTACCAGTATGTTCTCAATTTGGTTACATGTTAAGACACTGTTGATTTTCGCAGATGCAAAAGGCAGCCTACACACCTAGGAACAGTTCCTGCGTCCAACAGCCTGTGATTTTTATTCAGTTTTGTTTTGTTTCAATATTCATAAGATTCGAATTGCAAGCAAATAGTTTGCCTGATTGGTAATGTTATTGCCACAGCAGCTGAGGTCATCTGTGAAGGCAGAGGTGACATCTCTTGGTTTGAGCCCCAGTGGAGGATAGGAGAAGATGTCACCTTTGAGAGGTCCCCACTCTTGGCAAAGCTGGGCTTAACGATGGACTGGGTTATCAGCCCTCTGTCAGAGTACAAAGCCCGAGAATTTTTTGTGTGGCTTCCTAGGGATGCTGGCAACACTGCTGTGAAATGGGAGATCAGAGGAGCAAAAAAAACCAGGACAGTTATTTTGTGGACTGGAAATTGCTCACTCATTGTATACAGACTGCATGTGGCTGGGACCCATGAAGAGGCTTCTGTCTTAGTAAAAATTATCAAGGTGGAAAAAGTAGGAGTGAACTAGATGCTTGTTTTCTGACCAGGGCTGCTTAAATGGCTGTTGCAAAGGTGAATCAATTAATTTTCCCCTTTGCTTTTCTGGTAGTCAGCCTTTGG